>NW_028255502.1:0-190000 GCF_964263255.1 Lissotriton vulgaris | reverse complement strand
CCCCTTAGAAGGTGAGTATCCTGGATAATTACTTATTTTGACAATGCCTTAAAATATCCCTGTAGAAAGTGTGAAGAAGAGAACAAGTGAAACTGTTAAAGAGAAAGTGAAAACAAGCGGGCCAGGGAGGTGAAGCCGGACGGTGAGGGACCTGCGACAAACCCCTACCAGGGGGCTGAGCGGGAGGCGGGCTGTCACCAGGCCCGCGAAAAAGGAGGTAGCGCTATTGGGTCGCGACATTCAAAGCGCCCAATGGCATTGTGGCACCTGGGGGGGGGGGGGGGGGGGCAGCAGGATTTAAGGACTGAATGAGCCCCCCCAGGTAATAGTTGCCTTTACCATTGGATTGCTGTCGTCGCTGGATTGCCAAACGTAGCATCGTGGGAAAGAGAGGAGCCACCAAGCACGGGTCTGGCCTGAATGATGTGAATATTTACAACAAGGGGTGGTGAGGGACAGAGTCTCTGAATTAAGCAGAAAGCTCTCACCCAGTCAAGAGATCAGGGCTAGATCCAACACCGTTTTTTAGCTCACTGCACCATCCCAGTTTCAGAACCTGGCTGTATGCAAATTAGTCTGTTCCTGTCCCAGTGCATGATGGGAACAGGGCAAACCAAACTACAAAAGCCAATTCTTACACTGGGAAGGAAACAAGCTCCCGGGGACCGGTTTCTGGCATTACAGCCGTCTTCGGCCCGGTTTGCTTGAATCCTGATGGTGCAATGAGCAAGGGTCTCACATCTGAGAATACCCTTCCACGCTTAGGGTGGACAAAAATATTTACAACAAGGGGTGGTGAGGGACAGAGTCTCTGAATTAAGCAGAAAGCTCTCACCCAGTCAAGAGATCAGGGCTAGATCCAACACCGTTTTTTAGCTCACTGCACCATCCCAGTTTCAGAACCTGGCTGTATGCAAATTAGTCTGTTCCTGTCCCAGTGCATGATGGGAACAGGGCAAACCAAACTACAAAAGCCAATTCTTACACTGGGAAGGAAACAAGCTCCCGGGGACCGGTTTCTGGCATTACAGCCGTCTTCGGTCCCTCACCACCCCTTGTTGTAAATATTTTTGTCCACCCTAAGCGTGGAAGGGTATTCTCAGATGTGAGACCCTTGCTCATTGCACCATCAGGATTCAAGCAAACCGGGCCGAAGACGGCTGTAATGCCAGAAACCGGTCCCCGGGAGCTTGTTTCCTTCCCAGTGTAAGAATTGGCTTTTGTAGTTTGGTTTGCCCTGTTCCCATCATGCACTGGGACAGGAACAGACTAATTTGCATACAGCCAGGTTCTGAAACTGGGATGGTGCAGTGAGCTAAAAAACGGTGTTGGATCTAGCCCTGATCTCTTGACTGGGTGAGAGCTTTCTGCTTAATTCAGAGACTCTGTACCTCACCACCCCTTGTTGTAAGGACGCGGCAGCAGCGGAGGGCGAGCTCGCCGTCTAGTGAAGTGGTGAGCAGCCAGCGGAATCAACCAATAAATCCACCCAGCACCTACCGGATTACACGCTGAGGTCCCCGGCTGAATGAAACATGACGGAGCGTGCCACGCTTGCAGCGCGCGTGCGCATTAAAAAAAAGAAAGTGAACATAACCTCGAGCCTAAAGAACGCGCTGCGCCCTGCCGCCAAACACCAGCTGTACACACTTTAGAAGCAAGCGCGTCTTCACAAGCACGTCCACAGACCCCAATTGCCCCGTGGCCCGCTCTGTCCCACTTCTGAGGCAAGTCGCTGACAATAGATCTCGCTGGCGACAGCGCTTTAGCGCTGCGTCGCCAGGTGAGACCTAAAAAACAAATGGTATGTGGTAGGTGGGTTGTAAGCCTGGGGAATTGTAAACAATATGTATCACAAAACAGTGCATTTAATTTGTAGGTGAGAGCTAAAACCAGAATAAAGATGATTTACAGAAAAAAAGAAAGAAAATGATCAGTACCAACGTGTGTCGCAACATGTATTCCGTACCCACGCATTTCTTACATACTACATAATTCCCTTACGCAAGACACCGATCGCATTTTTATGTTGTAACAGTTCGAAACTTAGGGCTAGCCAGCACATACGATTTGTTTGATGCCAAATGTTTTGACCTATTTCCTTTGATTCAATAGTAGTATTTTGAGAGTGCAGTGATATACGAAGCACTGAACCAGCTTCTGCCTTGGCTGCTCATTCCTATTTACATTTGTACTGAACATACGTTCTTTCTTAAACAAAAAGAGTTATAGCAAAAGTTATTGATGCTTTCGTATTAGCCAAATATTGGCTGGCAAAGTGGCCGAATGGGCACAATTGCAAAGACAAGGGAAGGCATATTGAGGACTGATCTATTGATATCGATTTATATAATGTATTGAACTTCTAGTATTGTCTTTCCAATCATAGCCGTTCAGGACAGGGTCATAATATTAGTCGCCTGTCTTATATATTTACCAGGGAAGTAAAATCAGCAATAACTGCCCAAAACTCTGCATAAATGATCACTCAAATACCGCTTTATATCTATTAAGTAAATGCAAGACTTTTGCCCTCGGATATTAGCTGCACATTTTCTTTGAATTTTTATATTGATTCCCACTGCCAGATGTTACTTTGACTCAAAGATTTCAGTTTGATTTTCAGTAAAGTCTGTAAGCCTAGTCATCAAATATCAGCTTGTGTGCTCACCTGGCACTCACAGATAATCAATCAATCAATCAATCAGTGACACTTATATAGCGCGCTAACTACCCGTAGGGTCTCAAGGCGCTGGGGGGGGGGGGGTGGGGGGGGTGCCGCTACTGCTCGAACAGCCAGGTCTTCAGCTTCTTCCTGAAGGAGAGGTGGTCTTGGGTCAGGCGCAGGTCGGTCGGGAGGGAGTTCCAGGTCTTGGCGGCCAGGTAGGAGAAGGACCTTCCTCCCGTAGTCGCTCTTCGGATGCGGGGGACGGCGGCGAGGGCGTGGTTGGCTGATCGGAGGTGGCGATTGGGAGCGTAGAAGTTGATTCGGCTGTTGAGGTAGCTCGGACCCTGGTCGTGTAGGGCTTTGTGTGCGTGGGTGAGGAGGCGAGATACAGCAGATTCCGTCTCCGTGCTTTTCTATCTCAACAACATGCCTTAGATAACCATCATGTGTCAGTGGGGCCTGCGATGCCCGTCAGAAGCTCTGCTTGACCAGTACATGCGAGGTACAAATATGTCAGGAAATGCTATTGATATACCTGTGCTGAAACTTCTAATGCCAAGGAATCCCACAAGACTCCAAGGAAGGCCAGCTGAGGTCATAGCCACCCTTACACCAGGAATGGCCCCATAATGCAGCATAATGCCCAGAATATGCCAAGGAGGGCTATCACATGCTGATTCCAAGCCTATGCTAGTTATCTTCATCATAAAGATTCCCATAGCAAGCCAAAGTGGCAGACATGGCCCTTCTACTGTGCAATACGCCTATAATATGTCAAGGATGACCTTATGCCAAGTCCCCATTATGCCAAGTATGACCTCCATACAGTGTATGTCAATGTACTTTATGTGTGATTTAGGCCGTCTAGGGGTTAGTATGCCCAGAACATGCCTAAAAACAGCATTTGACAAGGTCACCAAATACGGTAAGTTTCCCATAAAATGCCAAGAGGGGTAACTTATGCCATGGCTACAAAGAAGTCATTTGTGGACCTACATACTAAATACTGACCACACTCTTCTCAATCAGAGCATAAGGCAACACATCATTATGTCTCGTATGGTTTTATGCTGAGAACTATCCCTAAAACATGATAAAGGAGGGGGGGCAACATAAGCGAGGGCCACCCAATAATATGCCCATAACATGCCAAGGGGTCAGCTTAAGCCCTTAGGCCAGTGCCACCAATAAATCAGGCATGTTCTTTCTTTTACATTCACATTGCATGGATCGGAAAGTTGAGGGCTCAACCGCCCTCCAGCCACATGTATGTATGTGGAAGGCAGCCCTTAGCTGAGCTGATGGCCTAGTCATTTACATGCACATTGCATGGCATGGAAGCTTGAGGGCTCAACCGCCCTCCAGCCACATGTATGTATGTGGAAGGCAGCCCTTAGCCGAGCGGATGGCCTAGTCATTTACATGCACATTGCATGGAGTGGAAGCGTGAGGGCTCAACCGCCCTCCAGCCACATGTATGTATGTGGAAGGCAGCCCTTAGCCGAGCTGATGGCCTAGTCATTTACATGCACATTGCATGGAGTGGAAGCGTGAGGGCTCAACCGCCCTCCAGCCACATGTATGTATGTGGAAGGCAGCCCTTAGCCGAGCGGATGGCCTAGTCATTTACATGCACATTGCATGGAGTGGAAGCGTGAGGGCTCAACCGCCCTCCAGCCACATGTATGTATGTGGAAGGCAGCCCTTAGCCGAGCTGATGGCCTAGTCATTTACATGCACATTGCATGGAGTGGAAGCTTGAGGGCTCAACCGCCCTCCAGCCACATGTATGTATGTGGAAGGCAGCCCTTAGCTGAGCTGATGGCCTAGTCATTTACATGCACATTGCATGGAGTGGAAGGGTGAGGGCTCAACCGCCCTCCAGCCACATGTATGTATGTGGAAGGCAGCCCTTAGCCGAACTGATGGCCTAGTCATTTACATGCGCATTGCATGGAGTGGAAGCGTGAGCGCTCAACCGCCCTCCAGCCACATGTATGTATGTGGAAGGCAGCCCTTAGCCGAGCTGATGGCCTAGTCATTTACATGCGCATTGCATGGAGTGGAAGGGTGAGGGCTCAACCGCCCTCCAGCCACATGTATGTATGTGGAAGGCAGCCCTTAGCCGAGCGGATGGCCTAGTCATTTACATGCACATTGCATGGAGTGGAAGCGTGAGGGCTCAACCGCCCTCCAGACACATGTATGTATGTGGAAGGCAGTCCTTAGCCGAGCTGATGGCCTAGTCATTTACATGCACATTGCATGGAGTGGAAGGGTGAGGGCTCAACCGCCCTCCAGCCACATGTATGTATGTGGAAGGCAGCCCTTAGCCGAGCTGATGGCCTAGTCATTTACATGCACATTGCATGGAGTGGAAGCTTGAGGGCTCAACCGCCCTCCAGCCACATGTATGTATGTGGAAGGCAGCCCTTAGCCGAGCTGATGGCCTAGTCATTTACATGCACATTGCATGGAGTGGAAGCGTGAGAGCTCAACCGCCCTCCAGCCACATGTATGTATGTGGAAGGCAGCCCTTAGCTGAGCTGATGGCCTAGTCATTTACATGCACATTGCATGGAGTGGAAGGGTGAGGGCTCAACCGCCCTCCAGCCACATGTATGTATGTGGAAGGCAGCCCTTAGCCGAGCTGATGGCCTAGTCATTTACATGCACTTTGCATGGAGTGGAAGCGTGAGGGCTCAACCGCCCTCCAGCCACATGTATGTATGTGGAAGGCAGCCCTTAGCCGAGCTGATGGCCTAGTCATTTACATGCACATTGCATGGAGTGGAAGCGTGAGGGCTCAACCGCCCTCCAGCCACATGTATGTATGTGGAAGGCAGCCCTTAGCCGAGCTGATGTCCTAGTCATTTACATGCACATTGCATGGAGTGGAAGGGTGAGGGCTCAACCGCCCTCCAGCCACATGTATCCTGCCCTGCCTGTGGTGTGCTCTGCCCTGCCTGTGGTGTGTCCTGCCCTGCCTGTGGTGAGTCCTGCAATGCCTGTGGTGTGTCCTGCCCTGCCTGTGGTGTGTCCTGCCCTGCCTGTGGTGTGTCCTGCCCTGCCTGTGGTGTGCCCTGCCCTGCCTGTGGTGTGCCCTGCCCTGCCTGTGGTGTGTCCTGCACTGCCTGTGGTGTGTCCTGCCCTGCCTGTGGTGTGCCCTGCACTGCCTGTGGTGTGCCCTGCCCTGCCTGTGGTGTGTCCTGCACTGCCTGTGGTGTGTCCTGCCCTGCCTGTGGTGTGTCCTGTCCTGCCTGTGATGTATCCTGCCCTGCCTGTGGTGTGTCCTGCTCTGCCTGTGGTGTGTCCTGCCCTGCCTGTGGTGAGTCCTGCAATGCCTGTGGTGTGCCCTGCCCTGCCTGTGGTGTGTCCTGCCCTGCCTGTGGTGTGCTCTGCCCTGCCTGTGGTGTGCTCTGCCCTGCCTGTGGTGTGTCCTGCCCTGCTTGTGGTGAGTCCTGCAATGCCTGTGGTGTGTCCTGCCCTGCCTGTGGTGTGTCCTGCCCTGTCTGTGGTGTGCCCTGCCCTGCCCGTGGTGTGCCCTGCCCTGCCTGTGGTGTGTCCTGCCCTGCCTTTGGTGTGCCCTGCCCCGCCTGTGGTGTGTCCTGCCCTGCCTGTGGTGTGTCCTGCCCTGCCTGTGGTGTGCCCTGCACTGCCTGTGGTTTGTCATGCCCTGCCTGTGGTGTGTCCTGCCCTGCCTGTGGCGTGCCCTGCACTGCCTGTGGTGTGCCCTGCCCTGCATGTGGTGTGTCCTGCACTGCCTGTGGTGTGTCCTGCCCTGCCTGTGGTGTGTCCTGTCCTGCCTGTGATGTATCCAGCCCTGCCTGTGGTGTGCTCTGCCCTGCCTGTGGTGTGTCCTGCCCTGCCTGTGGTGAGTCCTGCAATGCCTGTGGTGTGTCCTGCCCTGCCTGTGGTGTGTCCTGCCCTGCCTGTGGTGTGCCCTGCCCTGCCTGTGGTGTGCCCTGCCCTGCCTGTGGTGTGTCCTGCACTGCCTGTGGTGTGTCCTGCACTGCCTGTGGTGTGTCCTGCCCTGCCTGTGGTGTGCCCTGCACTGCCTGTGGTGTGCCCTGCCCTGCCTGTGGTGTGTCCTGCACTGCCTGTGGTGTGTCCTGCCCTGCCTGTGGTGTGTCCTGTCCTGCCTGTGATGTATCCTGCCCTGCCTGTGGTGTGCTCTGCCCTGCCTGTGGTGTGTCCTGCCCTGCCTGTGGTGAGTCCTGCAATGCCTGTGGTGTGCCCTGCCCTGCCTGTGGTGTGTCCTGCCCTGCCTGTGGTGTGCTCTGTTCTGCCTGTGGTGTGCTCTGCCCTGCCTGTGGTGTGCTCTGCCCTGCCTGTGGTGTGTCCTGCCCTGCTTGTGGTGAGTCCTGCAATGCCTGTGGTGTGCCCTGCCCTGCCTGTGGTGTGCCCTGCCCTGCCTGTGGTGTGCCCTGCCCTGCCTGTGGTGTGCCCTGCCCTGCCTGTGGTGTGCCCTGCCCTGCCTGTGGTGTGCCCTGCCCTGCCTGTGGTGTGTCCTGCCCTGCCTTTGGTGTGCCCTGCCCTGCCTGTCGTGTGTCCTGCCCTGCCTGTGGTGTGTCCTACCCTGCCTGTGGTGTGCCCTGCACTGCCTGTGGTGTGTCATGCCCTGCCTGTGGTGTGTCCTGCCTTGCCTGTGGTGTGCCCTGCCCTGCCTAAGGTGTGTCCTGCCCTGCCTGTGGTGTGCCCTGCCCTGCCTGTGGTGTGCCCTGCCCTGCCTGTGGTGTGTCCTGCCCTGCCTGTGGTGCGCACAGCGTGTGTATTTGGTAGATTTGAGACCTCAATGCAACAAACGGAAATATGCCAGATATGAGCTGATTTAGAACAAATGACGCAGAAACAGCGCGTTCCATTGAAATCCTCTCAAGATGTTCGAGCCGGGGTGATTAATATTAATATAGATTGTGTGACGCGTAAAGCAGAGGGAAACCCTGCTTAGAAAGAGGATTACCCTTGTCCTTCGTCAGACGTGTTCTTCCTGTTATGTCACGCTGCAGCTAAACGGCCTGCTTGGCAGCACGGAGAGGGACCACAAGCTCAGTCTCTGAGGGATAAAATGGCCCCCCCAAGGCCCTCAGAGAAAGCACCCCAAAGCTCATAAATAGGTTAAAGTTCTGCAAGATTTACAGTAAGAGCCCGTCAGTTCCAGGTTTGCACCCTATTGCAGTGGGGTGTTCGAATGACTGCTCTCAAAGGTCACACAGGCTCACCACAGGCACTGAACCCTCGTTCCATCAGCCAGACACAGATGGAATTTGCACTAAGCATCAGCTTCCCTGCTGTGACAGTGCACAGGGAACACCTCCTGACCTTCCCACGAGGAACCCGGATGAAGACGGTGGTATCCCAAGCCAGCCATACAACAGAGCAGAAAACCTCAAGCAAAAAGTTGTTCTGATCCTTCAAGAACGACTAAAGTACAAGAAAAACAAGCTGACACAACCCCTCACAGAGGGAACTCAAGTGCTCATCCACGCAGGGCGCACACAATAAAAAAACAAGCGACGGGAGAAACAAGCTCTCAGCATTGCATGGTGGGGGCGGGGGAGCAGCATTGCGTGGCAGGGGTGAGGGAGCGGCTTCCTTTGAAGTCTGATGGGGGGTGGGGGAGCGGCTTCCTTTGAAGTCTGATGCCGAGGCTCAGACTAATGGTGTGGGTGTGCGATGTGGCTGACGATGTGCATGCGCCCAGCTCACATGAATTGTACCTAATCCGCAGTTTGGGGAGACTTTTCGAAAGCCTTACTATAATCTCGCCAAACCATCCCTACGAGATGGCTTTCGGCAAGACCAAAAAAAGCACTGCAGTGTGCAGAGATTTCCCCAGTGCAGTGGGAAAGAATGTTCGTAGTGTAATACAAAATAGTGCAGTGTGCATTTAGCTCTATGAGGAGAACGTTTTTAATTCCTAATTTAAATGGGAGGTGTGCTGTGCGAGTTAGGCCTGCCTTAGTATATTTGCAGCTGTTAAATAACCTTTGGGAGATTTTTAATGTTGTGAATTTTACAAGGTGCAGATTGGGCACTTTAAACATGCCTAGTTCACAGCGGAGTACTCTGCTAAATCAGTTTACATTGATTTAAGACTGAAAAGGAATGATTACGAGTAAAATAAAGTGCCGCAATAATGCCACTAAATTTCCATTTTTGTGCCGCTAAATTTGAAAATCCATGCCGCTACATCCTGGGGGGTCTGAGCAGTGTAGCATGCACAGATTCCTAACAGCGTAGCAAACAGCAGTATAGTGTGCAGTTTAACTCTGTAAACAACCCTCGTAGTGCAGCAAAAAGTAATGCAGTGTGCCGTTTTAAAAAGTAGCATGCTCACTTCTTTCATAAAGAAGTAATACCAAGTGCAGTGGGCACAGATTTCTCATAGTGCTATAAGATCCAATGCTGTACACACAGATTTCGTACAGAGCAGACACCTGTGCCCAGATTTTTGAGTGAAGTGAGATGCAGTGCAGTGCACGGATTCCTCACAGTGCAGTGAGATGCAGTGCAGTGCACAGATTCCTCACAGTGCAGTAAGATGCAGTGCAGTGCACAGATCCCCTCTTTAACACACATGATGCCCAAAAACACCCCCAGGGCCAGAAGGAAAGCCCCCCAGGGGCCCTCGGATAGAAGAGCCCAGCTCAGCCCCAGGGCCCCCGGATAGAAGAGCCCAGCTCAGCCCCCGTGGCCCCCGGATGGAAGAGCCTAGCTCAGCCCAAGGGGCCCTCGGATAGAAGAGCCCAGCTCAGCCCGAGGGGCCCTGGATAGAAGAGCCCAGCTCAGCCCCAGGGCCCCCGGATAGAAGAGCCCAGCTCAGTCCCAGGGCCCCCCGGATAGAAGAGCCCAGCTCAGCTCCAGAGGCCCCTGGATAGAAGACCCAGCTCAGCCCAAGGGGCCCTCGGATAGAAGAGCCCAGCTCAGCCCCCGTGGCCCCCGGATAGAAGAGCCCAGCTCAGCCCCAGGGCCCCCGGATAGAAGAGCCCAGCTCAACCCCAGGGCCCCCGGATAGAAGAGTCCAGCTCAGCCCCCGGATAGAAGAGCCCAGCTCAGCCCAAGGGGCCCTCGGATAGAAGAGCCCAGCTCAGCCCCACGGGCCCCGGATAGAAGAGTCCAGATCAGCCCCAGGGCCCCCGGATAGAAGAGCCCAGCTCAGCCCCAGGGTCCCCGGATAGAAGAGCTCAGCTCAACCTCAGGGGCCCCCGGATAGAAGAGCCCAGTTCATCCCCAGGGACCCCGGATAGAAGAGCCCAGCTCAGCCCCAGGGCCCCCGGATAGAAGAGCCCAGCTCAGCCCCAGGGGCCCGGGTACAAGAGCCCAGCTCAACCCCAGGGCCCCCGGATAGAAGAGCCCAGCTCAGCCCCAGGGCCCCCGGATAGAAGAACCCAGCTCAGCACCAGAGGCTCCCGGATAGAAGACCCCAGCTCAGCTCCAGAGGCGCCTGGATAGAAGAGCCCAGCTCAGCCCCCGGATAGAAGAGCCCAGCTCAGCCCAAGGGGCCCTCGGATAGAAGAGCCCAGCTCAGCCCCAGGGGCCCCGGATAGCAGAGTCCAGCTCAGCCCCAGGGCCCCCGGATAGAAGAGCCCAGCTCAGCCCAGCTCATCCCCCGTGGCCCCCGGATAGAAGAGCCCAGCTCAGCCCCAGGACCCCTGGATAGAAGAGCCCAGCTCAGCCCCAGGGGCCCCCGTATAGAAGAGCCCAGCACAGCCCCAGGAGCACTGGATAGAAGAGCACAGCTCAGCCCCAGGACCCCTGGATAGAAGAGCCCATCTCAGCCACAGGACCCCTGGATAGAAGAGCACAACTCAGCCCCAGGACCCCTGGATAGAAAAGCCCAGCTCAGCCCCAGGGCCCCCGGATAGAAGAGCCCAGCTCAGCCCCAGGGCCCCCGGATAGAAGAGCCCAGCTCAGCCCCAGGGGCCCAGATAGAAGAGCCCAGCTCAGCCCCTGAGGCCCCGTATTCAAGAGGAGCTCAGCCCCAGGGGATCCCGGATAGAAGAGCCCAGCTCAGCCCCAGGGCCCCAAATAGAAGAGTCCAGCTCAGCCCCGGGGGACCCAGATAGAAGAGCCAGCTCAGCCCCAGGGGCCCGGATAGAAGAGCCCAGCTCAGCCTAAGGGGCCCCTGGATAGAAGAGCCCAGATCAGCCCCCGGGTCCCCAGATGAAAGAGCCCAGCTCAGCCCCAGAGGCCCCCGGATAGAAGAGCCCAGCTCAGCCCCAGAGGCCCCTGGATAGAAGAGCCCAGCTCAGCCCCAGAGGCCCCAGATAGAAGAGCCCAGCTCAGCACCAGGGGCCCCCGGATAGAAGAGCCCCGCTCAGCCCCTGGGGCCCCGGAGAGAAGAGCCCAGCTCAGCCCCCCAGGGGCCCGCAGATAGAAGAGCCCAGCTCAGCCCCAGGGGCCCGCATTGAAAAGCCCAGCTCAGCCCCTCTGGCCCCGGAGAGAAGAGCCCAGCTCAGCCCCCAGAGGCACCAGGATAGAAGAGCCCAGCTCAGCCCCCCCAGGGGCCCACGGATAGAAGAGCCCAGCTCAGCCCCAGGGGCCCCGGATAGTAGAGACTAGTTCAGCCCCAGGGGCCCCGGATAGAAGAGCCCAGCTCAGCCCCCAGGGGCCCCGGATAGAAGTGCCCAGCTCAGCCCTAGGGGTCCCGGATAGAAGAGCCCAGCTCAGCCCTAGGGGCCCCAGATAGAAGAGCCCAGCTCAGCCCCAGAGGCCCCCGGATAGAAGAGCCCAGGTCAGCCCCAGGGGCCCCAGATAGAAGAGCCCAGGTCGGCCCCAGGGGCCCCAGATAGAAGAGTCCAGCTCAGCCCAGTGGCCCTGGATAGAAGAGCCCAGCTCAGCCCCAGAGGCCCCCGGATAGAAGAGCCCAGCTCAGCCCCCCAGGGCCCCAGATAGAAGAGTCCAGCTCAGCCCAGGGGCCCTGGATAGAAGAGCCCAGCTCAGCCCCAGAGGCCCCGGATAGAAGAGCCCAGCTCAGCCCCAGTGGCCCCTGGATAGAAGTGCCCAGCTCAGCCCCCCAGGGCCCTGGATAGAAGAATCCAGCACAGCCCCAGGAGCACTGGATAGAAGAGCACAGCTCAGCCCCAGGACCCCTGGATAGAAGAGCCCAGCTCAGCCCCAGAGGCCCCCCGGATAGAAGAGTCCAGCTCAGCCCGGCTCCTGCAGAGATTCCCTCCAGGAATATTCAGTCTATTTCTACAAACACAGCAGAAGGTGCTGACAATCTCCTACCTGAGCAGAGACCTGTGCAGACGTGTCCAGGCTCTCTCCTTCGGAGGCTGGGGGGGAGGAGGGGTTCTGGGGCATGAGGGGGGCAGATCTGAGGTCTGAGGGGGGTCTCTGAGGGTCTGAAGATGAAGGTGACTGCACACACAGGCAATGGATCCTTCCTCCTCTGCTCTAGGCTGCACACACAAGGAGAGGCCGGAAGTGATGTCGCCGCCTCTGCTAGTGCTGTCTCTGCCGCCGCTGACCCGGAAGAGGAAACTCTTCTCCCTTTCATCCCACGAGCAGCTCAGTGTTTCATCAGCAGGCGAGGAGCGCCCTCTGGTGGCTGCTGACGAAACCGCTGGCCCCATGCTCCAGCAGGGAAACAAGCATTGGCGCCTGCAAAAGACACAGACAGGTGTTATAGGAAACAAACTTTGGCGCCTGTAAACACACAGACATGGGTGTTAAGGGAAACAAGCATTGGCTCCTGTAAAGACACAGACATGGGTGTTATGATAAACAAGCATTGGCTCCTGAAAAGACACAGACATGGGTGTTATGGGAAACAAGCATGGCTCCTGTAAAGACACAGACATGGGTGCTATGATAAACAAGCATTGGCTCCTGTAAAGACACAGACGTGGGTGTTATGGGAAACAAGCATTGGCACCTGTAAACACACAGACATGGGTGTTATGGGAAACAAGCATTGGCTCCTGTAAAGACATAGACATGGGTTTTTTGATAAACAAGCATTGGCTCCTTTAAAGACACAGACATGGGTGTTATGGGAAACAAGCATTGGCTCCTGTAAAGACACAGACATGGGTGTTATGGGAAACAAGCATTGGCTTCTGTAAAGACACAGACATGGGTGATATCGGAAACATGCATTGGTGCCTGTAAAGACACAGACATGGGTGTTATAAGAAACAAGCATTGGCGCCTACCCAGACATGGGGGTTATGGGAAACAAGCATTGGCGCCTACACAGACATGGGTGTTATGGGAAACAAGCATTGGCGCCTGTAAAGACACAGACATGGGTGTTATGGGAAACAAGCATTGGCTCCTGTAAACACACAGACATGGGTGTTATGGGAAACAAGCATTGGCGCCTGCAAAAGTCACAGACATGGGTGTTTTCGGAAACAAGCATTGGCTCCTGTAAAGACACAGACATGGGTGTTATGGGAAACAAGCATTGGCACCTGCAAAAGACACAGAATTGGGTGTTATGGGAAACAAACATTGGCTCCTGTAAAGACACAGACATGGGTGCTGTCGGAAACAAGCATTGGCTCCTGTAAAAACACAGACATGGGTGTTTAAGACACTCACAGTCCAAGGACAGGCCTCACCCTTGCATGGTGTGCTCTTGAGGAGCCTCAGATTCAGCCCCTCATGCCAGCTCTGCTCCCTCCCTCAGTGAAATACCAGCAATGTGTTCATTTTTAAACTTCTGCAAAGGAACAGGCATTATATTCAGGAGTAAATTGAAATGAGGACTTGTATTTCATTCAATGTGTGCAATGTAGATACAGCTGCTGCAATGAGGCTGAGCAGCGTTTCCAATGGCCCTGGTCCTGGGGTGATTCTTTATATTTGACAGGGCCGTGAATCCCAAAGCCATAGCTGCCAAGGTTTCAGATTGCTGTGTGTGACATTTTCATAATTCAGTGAAAGTATGAGTGACATTTCAATGACTATGAGTGACACTGTCTTGCGGCGAGCAAAATTAAGTAATGAAGATTAGGGAAACAGATAAATATCAGAAATTACCCCCATTCGAGCAACAAGAAACGCTAACAAGGTCTTAAAACTACAGCAAAGCAGCAGAAATGGAAGGAAGAGCACTAACCGGAGACAACAGCATGACTACAGCTCTCAGAGACAGACTGCATGACTGCAGCTCTCAGAGACAGACTGCATGACTGCAGCTCTCAGAGACAGACTGCATCTCTCAGAGACAGACTGCACGACTGCAGCTCTCAGAGACAGACTGCATGACTGCAGCTCTCAGAGACAGACTGCATGACTGCAGCTCTCAGAGACAGACTGCATGACTGCAGCTCTCAGAGACAGTAGCATGACTGCAGCTCTCAGAGACAGCAGCATGACTGAAGCTCTCAGAGACAGACTGCATGACTGCAGCTCTCAGAGACAGACTGCATGACTGCAGCTCTCAGAGACAGACTGCATGACTGCAGCTCTCAGAGACAGACTGCATGACTGCAGCTCTCAGTGACAGACTGCATGACTACAGCTCTCAGAGACAGACTGCATGACTGCAGCTCTCAGAGACAGACTGCATGACTGCAGCTCTCAGAGACAGACTGCATGACTGCAGCTCTCAGAGACAGACTGCATGACTACAGCTCTCAGAGACAGACTGCATGACTGCATCTCACAGAGACAGACTGCATGACTGCAGCTCTCAGAGACAGCAGCTTGACTGCAGCTCTCAGAGACAGCAGCATGACTGCAGCTCACAGAGACAGACTGCATGACTGCAGCTCTCAGAGACAGCAGCATGACTGCAGCTCTCAGTGACAGACTGCATGACTGCAGCTCTCAGAGACAGACTGCATGACTGCAGCTCTCAGAGACAGTAGCATGACTGCAGCTCTCAGAGACAGACTGCATGACTGCAGCTCTCAGAGACAGACTGCATGACTGCAGCTCTCAGAGACAGACTGCATGACTGCAGCTCTCAGTGACAGACTGCATGACTGCAGCTCTCAGAGACAGACTGCATGACTGCAGCTCTCAGAGACAGGCTGCATGACTGCAGCTCTCAGAGACAGAGACATTTTCCCCCTGAAATAAAACCAAACACGTAAGTCCATGGAAAAAGCTAAATATCAGAAATACGCCCTTTAAAACAGTAATAAGCTTTGGAAAGACGTTGAAGCTTCTGCACAGCCCCTGAATTGCAAACTGACTAACCTACAGCCCCTTTCTAAGATGAATGTTACTGGAAGGGGCCTGCCAGCAAAAGGCTTGTGTTTCAAAACTTCATGGGTTATAAATTGCACACAGATGATCAATCATGGTAATTAAGAAATCATTTTTAGAACCATTAAATATGAACTGTAACTCGTCCAAGCATGTTTTTTTAAGGGACCATTTCTCCCTTTTCCGTCTTCATACTGCTTTTCAAACAAGGTTTTTGTTTTGTCATTTATAAAAACAGAAGAGTTCAGGTCTTACAAGCAATATTCTGCTTAGGCGGCATGTGGAGAGCAGGGCACGTGCACACTCCAGCACGGATGACAGCGCTAGGTCAGGTGTAACATGAAAACGAAGTACAGGACTCCCATGATCGCTTTTAGGTGACCTCGAGACGCCACAATGTACTAAAGAAACAGCCCATGGAAAATAAAATGCAATCGTTTAGACAAAAACGCAGTCATGTAGCTAAGAACCGGAGTACGTGCAAAACAAGAGAGGTTCGGTATTAAATACACTCGTATCAATTCCCAAGCAGGCCTCTGTAACAGTTTATGAAATAATTGCATAACATTATGATGTGAATGCAGAGCCCGCACACTGCCAAGGTGAACAGAAGGGCCCTGCACACATTTGTTTTCAGAAGTTGCTGTCACGGAGAGCTACAACATAGATACTGAGCAAGTGAGCTGTGCTGAATTAAGTTCGCTAGAAGAAACCAAGAGAACCTGTTTACTAAATAGATTGATTCAGTCTAAAAACAACGATACATTGGCACAACTTAGCTGAATAGCTTAGACAATTCTCACACACACACACGCTAGTTACATGATGATAGAACGTTGTACCACACATAAATCAAGGACAATTTGCAATGAAATACATGTTTACTTTTTAAGGAACTCTACAAATTGAAGATATTTTCCATTCTTATTGAACGATGCCTCTCCAGGAAGCAAAAACATAGCCGGGACTGCACAGAAGAGGGTTTCGCTGTGAATAAGCAGCACAACCTTTTACTATTTAGTACAAACAACTCAGGTCACCAACTGGCACTGAAAGTATTAGGAACGGCAGCACTGGCAGCGCGCTAGCACCATTAATAAAATGTAAAGTACACTTTGAAGAAAACTGATAACTCTCAAGGAGCAGCAATTGTCCGGGCCGGACCGCGCCGCAGTGACTACCTCCGACAATCAACTCTCTCCGCTGCTGTGCACCACATCAGGGTTTGCATTTCTCTGCTGCTTTCCTGTCCATCTCCCCCTTCAGGGGCTCACTCATAAAACAAAGAAAGAAGCAGGTTGTAGTCACAATAAAGTCATGAGACAGAACCATCAGGTGTGACCCACACAGGGGTCCCACACAAGGGTCTCTCACTCAGTGGATGGGGTCTGAGGACGGAGGGGGTATATCACCCACACAGGGGTCTCTCACTCAGTGGATGGGTCTGATGGAGGGAGTATTTCACCCACACAGGTGTCTCTGACTCATTGGATGGGTCTGATGGAGGGGGTATTTCACCCACACAGGGGTCTCTCACTCAGTGGCGGGGGTCTGAGGACGGAGGGAATATTTCACCAACACATGGGTCTCAGACTCAGTGGATGGGGTCTGATGGAGGAGGGATTTCACCCACACTGGGGTCTCTGACTCAGTGGATGGGGTCTGATGGAGGGGGCTTTCTCCCACACAGGGGTCTCTGACTCAGTGGATGGGGTCTGAGTACAGAGGGGGTATATCACCCACACATGGGTCTCTGACTCAGTGGATGGGGTCTGAGGATAAAGGGGTATTTCACCCACACAGGGGTCTCTCACTCAGTGGACGGGGTCTGAGGATGGAGAGGGTATTTCACCCACACAGGGGTCTCTCACTGAGTGGATGGGTCTGAAGATGGAGGGGGTATTTCCCCCACACAGGGGTCTCTCACTCAGTGGATGGGGTCTGATGGAGGGGGCATTTCACCCACACAGGGTTCTCTCACTCAGTGGATGAGGTCTGAGGATAGAGGGGTATTTCAGCTACACAGGGGTCTCTGACTCAGTGGATGGGGTCTGAGGACGGAGGGGGTATTTCACCCACAGGGGTCTCTCTGTCAGTGGATGGGTCTGAAGATGGAGGGGGTATTTCACCCACACACGGGTCTCTGACTCAGTGGATGGGGTCTGAGGACGGAGGGGGTATTTCACCCACATGGGTCTCTCACTCAGTGGATGGGGTCTGAGGATGGAGGGGGTATTTCACCCACACAGGGGTCTCTCACTCAGTGAATGGGGTCTGAGGATGGAGGGGGTATTTCACCCACACAGGGATCTCTCACTCAGTGGAGGGGGTCTGAGGACGGAGGGGGTATTTCACCCACACAGGGGTCTCTCACTCAGTGGATGGGCTCTGATGGGGGGGGGTGTTTCATCCACACAGGGGTCTCTCACTCAGTGAATGGGGTGTGAGGACGGAGGGGGTATTTCACCCACACAGGGGTCTCTGACTCAGTGGATGTGGTCTGATGGAGGGGGTATTTCACCCACACAGGGGTGTCTCACTCAGTGGAGGGTGTCTGAGGACAGAGGTGGTATTTCACCAACACATGGGTCTCAGACTCAGTGGATGGGCTCTGATGGAGGGGGTATTTCACCCACACAGGGATCTCTGACTCAGTGGATGGGGTCTGATGGAGGGGGGTTTCTCCCACACAGGGGTCTCTGACTCAGTGGATGGGGTCTGAGTACAGAGGGGGTATTTCAGCCACACAGGGGTCTCTCACTCAGTGGATGGGGTCTAAGGACGGAGGGGAGTTTTCACCCACACAGGGTCTCTCACTCAGTGGATGGGGTCTGAGGACGGAGGGGGTATATCACCCACACAGGGGTCTCTGAATCAGTGGATGGGGTCTGAGGATAGAGGGGTATTTCACCCACACAGGGGTCTCTCACTCAGTGGAGGGTGTCTGAGGACGGAGGGGGTATTTCACCCACACAGGGGTCTCTCACTCAGTGGATGGGTCTGAAGATGGAGGGGGTATTTCAACCACACAGGGGTATCTCACTTAGTGGATGAGGTCTGAGGATAGAGGGGTATTTCAGCTACACAGGGGTCTCTCACTCAGTGGATGGGGTTTGAGGACGGAGGGGGTATTTCACCCACAGGGGTCTCTCTGTCAGTGGATGGGTCTGAAGACGGAGGAGGTATTTCACCCAAACACGGGTCTCTCACTCAGTGGATGGGGTCTGAGGACGGAGGGGGTATTTCACCCACATGGGTCTCTCACTCAGTGGATGGGGTCTGAGGACGGAGGGGGTACTTCACCCACACAGGGGTCTCTCACTCAGTGGATGGGGTCTGAGTATGGAGGGGGTATTTCACCCAAACAGGGGTCTCTCACTCAGTGGATGGGCTCTGATGGGGGGGGGGGGTGTTTCATCCACACAGGGTTCTCTCACTCAGTGAATGGGGTGTGAGGACGGAGGGGGTATTTCACCCACACAGGGGTCTCTGACTCAGTGGATGTGGTCTGATGGAGGGGGTATTTCACCCACACAGGGGTGTCTCACTCAGTGGAGGGTGTCTGAGGACAGAGGTGGTATTTCACCAACACATGGGTCTCAGACTCAGTGGATGGGCTCTGATGGAGGGGGTATTTCACCCACACAGGGGTCTCTGACTCAGTGGATGGGGTCTGATGGAGGGGGGTTTCTCCCACACAGGGGTCTCTGACTCAGTGGATGGGGTCTGAGTACAGAGGGGGTATTTCAGCCACACAGGGGTCTCTCACTCAGTGGATGGGGTCTAAGGACGGAGGGGAGTTTTCACCCACACAGGGTCTCTCACTCAGTGGATGGGGTCTGAGGACGGAGGGGGTATATCACCCACACAGGGGTCTCTGAATCAGTGGATGGGGTCTGAGGATAGAGGGGTATTTCACCCACACAGGGGTCTCTCACTCAGTGGAGGGTGTCTGAGGACGGAGGGGGTATTTCACCCACACAGGGGTCTCTCACTCAGTGGATGGGTCTGAAGATGGAGGGGGTATTTCAACCACACAGGGGTATCTCACTTAGTGGATGAGGTCTGAGGATAGAGGGGTATTTCAGCTACACAGGGGTCTCTCACTCAGTGGATGGGGTTTGAGGACGGAGGGGGTATTTCACCCACAGGGGTCTCTCTGTCAGTGGATGGGTCTGAAGACGGAGGAGGTATTTCACCCACACACGGGTCTCTCACTCAGTGGATGGGGTCTGAGGACGGAGGGGGTATTTCACCCACATGGGTCTCTCACTCAGTGGATGGGGTCTGAGGACGGAGGGGGTACTTCACCCACACAGGGGTCTCTCACTCAGTGGATGGGGTCTGAGTATGGAGGGGGTATTTCACCCAAACAGGGATCTCTCACTCAGTGGAGGGGGACTGAAATGGAGGGGGTATTTCACCCACACAGGGGTCTCTCACTCAGTGGATGGCCTCTGATGGGGTGGGTGTTTCATCCACACAGGGGTCTCTCACTCAGTGGATGGGGTGCGAGGACGGAGGGGGTATTTCACCCACACAGGGGTCTCTGACTCAGTGGATGTGGTCTGATGGTGGGGGTATTTCACCCACACAGGGGTCTCTCACTCAGTGGATGGGGTCTGAGGACGGAGGGGGTATTCCACCCACACAGGGGTCTCTGACCCAGTGGATGGGGTCTGATGGAGGGTGTATTTCACCCACACAGGGGTCTCTCACTCAGTGCATGGGGTCTGAGGACGGAGGGTGTGTTTCACCCACACAGGGGTCTCTCACTCAGTGGATCGGGTCTGAGGACAGAGAGGGTATTTCACCCACACAGGCGTCTCTCACTCAGTGCATGGGGTCTGAGGATGGAGGAGGTATTTCACCCACATTTCACCCACACAGGGGTCTCTGACTCACTGGATCGGGTATGATGGACAGAGAGGGTATTTCACCCACACAGGGGTCTCTCACTCAGTGGATGGGTCTGAAGATGGAGGGGGTATTTCACCCACACAGGGGTCTCTCACTCAGTGGATGGGGTCTGATGAGGGGGTATTTCACCCACACAGGGGCTTCTCACTCAGTGGATGAGGTCTGAGGATAGAGGGGTATTTCAGCTACACAGGGGTCTCTCACTCAGTGGATGGGGTCTGAGGACTGAGGGGGTATTTCACCCACAGGGGTCTCTCTGTCAGTGGATGGGTCTGAAGATGGAGGGGGTATTTCACCCACACACGGGTCTCTCACTCAGTGGATGGGGTCTGAGGACGGAGGGGGTATTTCACCCACACAGGGATCTCTCACTCAGTGGAGGGGGTCTGAGGACGGAGGGGGTATATCACCCACACAGGGGTCTCTGAATCAGTGGATGGGGTCTGAGGATAGAGGGGTATTTCACCCACACATGGGTCTCTCACTCAGTGGAGGGTGTCTGAGGACGGAGGGGGTATTTCACCCACACAGGGGTCTCTCACTCAGTGGATGGGCTCTGATGGGGGGGGGTGTTTCATCAACACAGGGGTCTCTCACTCAGTGAATGGGGTGTGAGGACGGAGGGGGTATTTCACCCACACAGGGGTCTCTGACTCAGTGGATGTGGTCTGATGGAGGGGGTATTTCACCTACACAGGGGTGTCTCACTCAGTGGAGGGTGTCTGAGGACAGAGGTGGTATTTCACCAACACATGGGTCTCAGACTCAGTGGATGGGCTCTGATGGAGGGGGTATTTCACCCACACAGGGGTCTCTGACTCAGTGGATGGGGTCTGATGGAGGGGGGTTTCTCCCACACAGGGGTCTCTGACTCAGTGGATGGGGTCTGAGTACAGAGGGGGTATTTCAGCCACACAGGGGTCTCTCACTCAGTGGATGGGGTCTAAGGACGGAGGGGAGTTTTCACCCACACAGGGTCTCTCACTCAGTGGATGGGGTCTGAGGACGGAGGGGGTATATCACCCACACAGGGGTCTCTGAATCAGTGGATGGGGTCTGAGGATAGAGGGGTATTTCACCCACACAGGGGTCTCTCACTCAGTGGAGGGTGTCTGAGGACGGAGGGGGTATTTCACCCACACAGGGGTCTCTCACTCAGTGGATGGGTCTGAAGATGGAGGGGGTATTTCAACCACACAGGGGTATCTCACTTAGTGGATGAGGTCTGAGGATAGAGGGGTATTTCAGCTACACAGGGGTCTCTCACTCAGTGGATGGGGTTTGAGGACGGAGGGGGTATTTCACCCACAGGGGTCTCTCTGTCAGTGGATGCGTCTGAAGATGGAGGAGGTATTTCACCCACACACGGGTCTCTCACTCAGTGGATGGGGTCTGAGGACGGAGGGGGTATTTCACCCACATGGGTCTCTCACTCAGTGGATGGGGCCTGAGGATGGAGGGGGTACTTCACCCACACAGGGGTCTCTCACTCAGTGGATGGGGTCTGAGTATGGAGGGGGTATTTCACCCAAACAGGGATCTCCCACTCCGTGGAGGGGGACTGAAATGGAGGGGGTATTTCACCCACACAGGGGTCTCTCACTCAGTGGATGGGCTCTGATGGGGTGGGTGTTTCATCCACACAGGGGTCTCTCACTCAGTGGATGGGGTGCGAGGACGGAGGGGGTATTTCACCCACACAGGGGTCTCTGACTCAGTGGATGTGGTCTGATGGAGGGGGTATTTCACCCACACAGGGGTCTCTCACTCAGTGGATGGGGTCTGAGGACGGAGGGGGTATTCCACCCACACAGGGGTCTCTGACCCAGTGGATGGGGTCTGATGGAGGGTGTATTTCACCCACACAGGGGTCTCTCACTCAGTGCATGGGGTCTGAGGACGGAGGGTGTGTTTCATCCACACAGGGGTCTCTCACTCAGTGGATCGGGTCTGAGGACAGAGAGGGTATTTCACCCACACAGGCGTCTCTCACTCAGTGCATGGGGTCTGAGGATGGAGGAGGTATTTCACCCACACAGGGGTCTCTGACTCACTGGATCGGGTATGATGGACAGAGAGGGTATTTCACCCACACAGGGGTCTCTCACTCAGTGGATGGGTCTGAAGATGGAGGGGGTATTTCACCCACACAGGGGTCTCTCACTCAGTGGATGGGGTCTGATGGAGGGGGTATTTCACCCACACAGGGGCCTCTCACTCAGTGGATGAGGTCTGAGGATAGAGGGGTATTTCAGCTACACAGGGGTCTCTCACTCAGTGGATGGGGTCTGAGGACGGAGGGGGTATTTCACCCACAGGGGTCTCTCTGTCAGTGGATGGGTCTGAAGATGGAGGGGGTATTTCACCCACACACGGGTATCTCACTCAGTGGATGGGGTCTGAGGACGGAGTGGGTATTTCACCCACATGGGTCTCTCACTCAGTGGATGGGGTCTGAGGACGGAGGGGGTATTTCACCCACACAGGGGTCTCTCACTCAGAGGATGAGGTCTGAGGATGGAGGGGGTATTTCACACACACAGGGCTCTCTCACTCAGTGGAGGGGGTCTGAGGACGGAGGGGGTATTTCACCCACACAGGTTTCTCTCACTCAGTGGATGGGCTCTGATGGGGGGGGGGTGTTTCATCCACACAGGGGTCTCTCACTCATTGGATGGGGTGTGAGGACGGAGGGGGTATTTCACCCACACAGGGGTCTCTGACTCAGTGGATGTGGTCTGATGGAGGGGGTATTTCACCCACACAGGGGTCTCTCACTCAGTGAATGGGGTCTGATGGAGGGGGTATTTCACCCACACAGGGGTCTCTGACTCAGTGGATGGGGTCTGAGGATGGAGGGGGTATTCCACCCACACAGGGGTCTCTGGCTCAGTGGAGGGGGTCTGATGGAGGGGGTATTTCACCCACACAGGGGTCTCTGACTCAGTGGATGGGGTCTGATGGAGGGGGGTTTCTCCCACACAGGGGTCTCTGACTCAGTGGATGGGGTCTGAGTACAGAGGGGGTATTTCAGCCACACAGGGGTCTCTCACTCAGTGGATGGGGTCTGAGGACGGAGGGGAGTTTTCACCCACACTGGGTCTCTCACTCAGTGGATGGGGTCTGAGGACGGAGGGGGTATTTCACCCACATGGGTCTCTCACTCAGTGGATGGGGTCTGAGGACGGAGGGGGTACTTCACCCACACAGGGGTCTCTCACTCAGTGGATGGGGTCTGAGTATGGAGGGGGTATTTCACCCAAACATGGATCTCTCACTCAGTGTAGGGGGTCTGAAACTGAGGGGGTATTTAACCCACACACAGGTCTCTCACTCAGTGGAGGGAGTCTGAGGACGGAGGGGGTATTTCACCCACACAGGGGTGTCTCACTCAGTGGATGGGCTCTGATGGGGGGGGGGTGTTTCATCCACACAGGGGTCTCTCACTCAGTGGATGGGGTGTGAGGACAGAGGGGGTATTTCACCCACACAGGGGTCTCTGACTCAGTGGATGTGGTCTGATGTAGGGGGTATTTCACCTACACAGGGGTCTCTGACTCAGTGGATGGGGTCTGACGGAGGGGGTATTTCACCTACACAGGGGTCTCTGACTCAGTGGATGGGGTCTGAGGACGGAGGGGGTATTCCACCCACACAGGGGTCTCTGACTCAGTGGATGGGGTCTGATGGAGGGTGTATTTCACCCACACAGGGGTCTCTCACTCAATGCATGGGGTCTGAGGACGGAGGGTGTGTTTCACCCACACAGGGGTCTCTCACTTAGTGGATCGGGTCTGAGGACAGAGAGGGTATTTCACCCGCACAGGCGTCTCTCACTCAGTGCATGGGGTCGGAGGATGGAGGAGGTATTTCACCCACACAGGGGTCTCTGACTCACTGGATCGGGTATGATGGACAGAGAGGGTATTTCACCCACACAGGGGTCTCTCACTCAGTGGATGGGTCTGAAGATGGAGGGGGTATTTCACCCACACAGGGGTCTCTCACTCAGTGGATGGGGTCTGATGGAGGGGGTATTTCACCCACACAGGGGTCTCTCACTCAGTGGATGAGGTCTGAGGATAGAGGGGTATTTCATCTACACAGGGGCCTCTCACTCAGTGGATGGGGTCTAAGGACGGAGGGGGTATTTCACCCACAGGGGTCTCTCTGTCAGTGGATGGGTCTGAAGATGGAAGGGGTATTTCACCCACACACGGGTCTCTCATTCAGTGGATGGAGTCTGAGGACGGAGGGGGTATTTTACCCTCATGGGTCTCTCACTCAGTGGATGGGGTCTGAGGACGGAGGGGGTATTTCACCCACACAGGGGTCTCTCACTCAGTGGATGAGGTCTGAGGATGGAGGGGGTATTTCACCCACACAGGGCTCTCTCACTCAGTGGAGGGGGTCTGAGGACGGAGGGGGTATTTCACCCACACAGGGCTCTCTCACTCAGTGGAGGGGGTCTGAGGACGGAGGGGGTATTTCACCCACACACGGGTCTCTCATTCAGTGGATGGAGTCTGAGGACGGAGGGGGTATTTTACCCTCATGGGTCTCTCACTCAGTGGATGGGGTCTGAGGACGGAGGGGGTATTTCACCCACACAGGGGTCTCTCACTCAGTGGATGAGGTCTGAGGATGGAGGGGGTATTTCACCCACACAGGGCTCTCTCACTCAGTGGAGGGGGTCTGAGGACGGAGGGGGTATTTCACCCACACAGGGGTCTCTGACTGGATGTGGTCTGATGGAGGGGGTATTTCACCCACACAGGGGTCTCTCACTCAGTGGATGGGGTCTGATGGAAGGGGTATTCCACCCACACAGGGGTCTCTGACTCAGTGGATGGGGTCTGAGGACAAAGGGGGCATTCCACCCACACAGGGGTCTCTGACTCAGTGGAGGGGGTCTGATGGAGGGGGTATTTCACCCACACAGGGTCTCTCACTCAGTGCATGGGGTCTGAGGACGGAGGGTGTGTTTCACCCACACAGGGGTCTCTCACTAAGTGGATCGGGTCTGAGAACAGAGAGGGTATTTCACCCACACAGGGTCTCTCACTCAGTGCATGGGGTCTGAGGATGGAGGAGGTATTACACCCACACAGGGGTCTCTGACTCACTGGATCGGGTATGATGGACAGACAGGGTATTTCACCCACACAGGGGTCTCTCACTCAGTGCATGGAGTCTGAGGACGCAGGAGGTATTTCACCCACACAGGGGTCTCTCACTCAGTTGATGGGGTCTGAGGATGGAGAGGGTGTTTCACCCACACAGGGGTCTCTGACTCAGTGGATGGGGTCTGAGGACAGAGGGGGTATTTCACCCATACAGGGGCCTCTAACTCAGTGGATGGGGCCTGAGGACGGAGGGGGTATTTCACCCACACAGACAATCTTGGCTCCTTTATCTCACAATTGATTCCACCTCGTGGCTCTTTAATCCACCCCAGACACTCTCAGCGCCTTTATCTCACTCTTGATTCCACTTCGTGGCTCTTTAATCCACCCTCAGACACTCTTGGCTTCTTTATCTCACTCTTGATTCCACCTCGTGGCTCTTTAATCCACCCCAGACACTCTCGGCTCCTTTATCTCACTCTTGATTCCACCTCATGGCTCTTTAATCCACCCCAGACTATCTTGGCTCCTTTATCTCACTCTTGATTCCACCTCTTGGCTCTTTAGTCCAACCCTGGCACTCTCTGCATCTTTATCTCACTCCTGTAGGTCCCTGCTTTCTCCCTTTGTCACTTTTTTCATCGTTTTCTTCCTCTTTCTTCCCGCTCGTGTGTTTTTCACTCCCTCGTTATGGGTAAAAGGCTGATGAGGGAAAAGAAGTGCTGGCCTCCAAAACGAGAGTGCAGATGGGCCCCACCTATAACCACTGGCTCAAATTAAGCTTTAATCAACATCTTACCTCTTCTTTGGTAAATTAAAGTACTTAGGGCAATCGGGCGGGGTGGGGAAAGAAGAAAAACAGACAGGAAGGAGAGGAATGAAAGGAAAGAAAACACAAAAAAGAGAATGCTAGAGGAAGAGAATACGCACGAGTCACTCCATGACTACATCTCCTCGACCCATCACTGTGGACTTCTGATACAGCGAATGTCTGCGTCTTAGCTGTTGCTTCTTGCTCAAACGCTATGGTGGTCTCATGATCCTATGGGTGGGATAATCTGGTCTGGCTCATGGTGGTCTCATGACCCTATGGGTGATCAGGCTCATGGTGGTCTCATGATCCTACAGGTGGATTCCTCTGCTCTGGCTCATGGTGGTCCCATGATACTACGGGTGGGGATAATCTGCTCTGGCTCATGGTGGCCTCATGATCCTATGGGGGGGTAATCTGGTCTGGCTCATGGTGGTCTCATGATCCTATGGGGGGGTAATCTGGTCTGGCTCATGGTGGTCTCATGATCCTACGGGTGGGGGTAATCTGGTCTGGCTCATGGTGGTCTCATGATCCTACGGGGGTAATCTGGTCTGTCTCATGGTGGTCTCATGATCCTACGGGGGTAATCTGGTCGGGCTCATGGTGGTCTCAGGATCCTATGGGTGGGGGGTAATCTGGTCTGGCTCATGGTGGTCTCAGGATCCTACAGGTGGGGGGTAATCTGGCCTGGCTCATGGTGGTCTCATGATCCTACAGGTGGGGGGTAATCTGGTCTGTCTCATGGTGGTCTCATGATCCTACGGGGGGTAATCTGCTCTGGCTCATGGTGGTCTCAGGATCCTATAGGTGGGGTAATCTGGGCTGGCTCATGGTGGTCTCATGATCCTACAGGTGGGGGTAATCTGGCCTGGCTCATGGTGGTCTCATGATCCTACGGGTGGGGGGTAATCTGGTCTGGCTCATGGTGGTCTCATGATCCTACGGGGGTAATCTGGTCTGTCTCATGGTGGTCCCATGATCCTACGGGGGGTAATCTGGTCTGGCTCATGGTGTTCTCAGGATCCTATGGGTGGGGGGTAATCTGGTCTGGCTCATGGTGGTCTCAGGATCCTACAGGTGGGGGGTAATCTGGCCTGGCTCATGGTGGTCTCAGGATCCTACAGGTGGGGGGTAATCTGGCCTGGCTCATGGTGGTCTCATGATCCGACAGGTGGGGGGTAATCTGGTCTGTCTCATGGTGGTCTCATGATCCTATGGGGGGTAATCTGCTCTGGCTCATGGTGGCCTAATGATCCTACAGGTGGGGTAATCTGGGCTGGCTCATAGTGGTCTCATGATCCTATGGGTTGGGGGTAATCTGGTCTGGCTCATGGTGGTCTCATGATCCTACTGGTGGGGTAATCTGGCCTGGCTCATGGTGGTCTCATGATCCTATGGGTGGGGGGTAATCTGCTCTGAGTCATGGTGGTATCATGATACTATGGGTGGGGTAATCTGGTCTGGATCATGCTGGTCTCATGATCCTATGGGTGGTCTGGCTCATGGTGGTCTCATGATCCTACGGGTGGTCTGGCTCATGGTGGCCTCATGATCCTACAGGTGAGCAAATATGGTCTGGCTCATGGTGGTCTCATGATCCTACAGGTGGTATAATCTGGTCAGGCTCATGGTGGTCTCATGATCCTATGGGTGGGGGTAATCTGGTCTGGCTCATGGTGGTCTCATGATCCTACAGGTGGGGGGTAATCTGGTCTGTCTCATGGTGGTCTCATGATCCTACGGGGGGTAATCTGCTCTGGCTCATTGTGGTCTCATGATCCTACGGGTGGTCTGGCTCATGGTGGTCTCATGATCCTATGGGTGGTCTGGCTCATGCTGGTCTCATGATCCTTTGGGTGGTCTGGCTCTGGGTGGTCTCATGATCCTATGGGTGACCTGGCTCATGTTGGTCTCATGATCCTACGGGTGGACTGGCTCATGGTGGTCTCATGATCCTATGGGTGCTCTGGCTCATGGTGGTCTCATGATCCTAGGGGTGGTCTGGCTCATGGTGGTCTCATGATCCTACGGGTGGTCTGGCTCATGGTGGTCTTATGATCCTACGGGTGGTCTGGCTTGGGGTGGTCTCATGATAGTACGGGTGGCCTGGCTCATGGTGGTCTCATGATCCTACGGGTGGTCTGGCTCATGGTGGTCTCATGATCCTACGGGTGGTCTGGCTCATGGTGGTCTCATGATCCTATGGGTGGTCTGGCTCTTTCTCCCAAACATCTTGTGTCGGTGTAAATTTGGCCAAAGAATGTGATCTCTTCTTTTTCTAGTTCAAGCTTGACTGGATTCAGTCAATCGAACGCCGTTCTGCTGTAGGTCTCTCCTCCTCAGCAAGGAAGCCCAGAGACTCTGAGCCTCATTTATGAGGTTTTGGGTTGGACAGCACCACAAGGAATCTTGCTGCACTGCTCCACGTCAGAACAAAAGGGCAGGAATGCGCCGTATCTATGTGATACAGTGCATTCCTGTCCTTGTCCACAGCGCAGGCGCACAATGGGCTGCCATGCATCAATGCAGGCAGCCTTTCACCATGGTGCAATGCAAGGGTGCCTGCATTTTGTGAAGGAAGGGAGACCTTCCTGCACAAAGTAAATCACAAGAGGCGATTTCCTTTTTCTATATGTGCTGCAGAATGCAGCACAAAAAGAAAAAGGAAAGCACAAGGAGAAATTCTCCTTGTTGCACCTCCCTAACGCCACCCCTGGGGTGGCGTTAGATTCTGATGTATTCCAAAGTTCACAATTTCTTTTAAATCTGGGAATGTGTCGGGTTTCATGAGTGTTGTGTTGGAACACCCATAGCAACACCCATGGAAAGCCCGTTTTATGCAGTGTTCTGCGTGAAAGGAGCATGTATTTATAAGGCCATAAAAAGCCACGTAAAGTGGCTTTACGTCGCCTTATAAATATGCAGTGACACATTGCGCCACTGGAACATCAAAAAAGTGAAGTTCTGGCGGTGCAAAAGTGCCAGTCTCTGGATTCTATGTGCACCAGCATGGGACCTGGCTACCACCTGCTCAGCTCTCAGCCTGAGTTGGCATCTTCTTGCCGACCACGAGCGGCATCTCCTTTTGGATTCTGGTACAGAGCATGTTAGCCCTGAGGGACCCCCCAGGTTGACAAATTTGCAACTTGTGATAACGCCCATTGTCCACAATTGTACGGCCTCAAGTTTACACTCAAGGAAATGTTGGGGGACACATTTCGGTTGAGGTGGAGTTTTCCGCTTCACTACACCTTTCTTCCCATATCATTAATTCCTCCAGTTCTCAGGAATATTCACCATGACTGGTCTGAAGCCATTCTTACCACCCATCACTGGTCTTAATGTTGGAGCAGAAACCTCCCTACAGATGAACATACACATAGAAAGGCTTATTCATTAGTACATCAGAAAGCGGCCTTGGAAAGGCAGACAGAATATAATAATGAAATGCAGTATTCTGCTGAGGCAAGCCACGTGAACATTTTGCGGCCTACTTCAGGCCTAGTTAAAGCAACCTAATAGGAACTCCAAAAGCTGCAAAAAGCTAATGGAGTCACAAGTATACATAGGGGTCACCTATTACTCAGATATCTCAGTGGGTTGTACAACATGAACTGTGAATTGTATCTATTTAGCCTCGCAATGCTAACCTAACATACTTATGATGTTATGTGATGGGAAGCATTATCCAAATGGGGATTTCAAGTCTAACAGATCCTCCATTTAGCATAAGTGGCTAAAAAATGCTTTAACCCGTTCGATGCTGATGATGGAACAGCTCCGTCATCAGCTGAGGTGGCGCTGTGCTGATGACGGAGCGGTTCCGTCATGGCCCTGCCGCCGCGCCTGCGCGGCGCGAATTCCGAGCCTGTGCTGGGCGTTCTATTGAGCGGGCGGGGCCATGACGGAACCGCTCCGTCATGAGCACAGCCCAAACCGCGGCTGATGACGGAGCGGTTCCGTCACCAGCATGCGGCCGCCGCACGGCCGCCCCACCCACTTAGCTGTGAAGGTGTTAATTGGCATCAGGTAGGATCTTCACAATACTAAGGGGGGTGGTCGTGGTGAGGGAAGCAATAGGCACACACAGGATATAACACTCGGAATATAACAGAGGAGCACAACACTCTTGAATGCATCAATTTTACTAGTTTTTGAAGATGGCTATATCAATCAGCATCAGATCCTGAACGTCTTGCATCATCATAGATGAAGACTTTGCATCATGTCCTGGTGTTTGCGGAGTAGGTATTATTTTGCTCATACAATAGGTACTGCATGCTGGAATGAAGATAATACAAAAGAAACATGTGAAGATGACGCCTGCGATAACTATCAAGACAAGGAGTATCTTCCAACCCCAGAAGGTCCCAGAACCACCCTGATATGGACCATGAACCATTATCCTCATGTATTTCTGAGTATACTGTAGGGGCAGAATCAGGAATGAAAACACAGCAACTACTGCCGATGACGCAGCAAGCTCCGCCCCATCAGCTAGTATGACATCTAAAACCATCCTATTTTGAAGAGCAACAAGCTTCGTAGCCTGAAGCTCGAATGTGATATTAGTCAATATACTTGCAGTAGTGTTAATCACTCCCTCAACTACTCTGGTCAAGCGACGTATATTGCAGCTATTGAATATGGGACCCCAGAATGGTATAATGCCCTTCATTATGTCCGTAAATTGCTGGAGAGAAGAATCTGTCTGATCAATCTCATCTGAATCAATCACTCTCTTAACTCTGTAGACATGGAGACTGTCACTTGCTATGTTTGTGATAACTGGGCGGGGAAATGTAGATGGGAGGCAAGAGGAAAGAGACATAGCAACGACCAGACCAGCCCCTAGCAAGCCAAGTATAAGCCCTGTCTCCACAGATGAAATATACATTTGGAGGTGTAAGCAAAGGCGGGCTACTACTTATATTCAACCTATAGGTGTAATTACAAATGCTCTGCCCCACTGGTACATTCCCTGAACCTTTGACACAAAAACTGGCTGAGGCATTGATCACTGGTACGGGCATGGCTTGGTCTTCTGTAATGTTTAGTACTTGGAAACATTTGAAATACTCAGTAACATTGAACCCCTTGAAGTCTAACATCTCACCTTGCAACCACGTCAGATTCTCGTTAGCTGTGAACAAATTCATACAGGCTTCGGGATCCTCCTTACCATCCTTCCCAGGCATATAACCCTGGTGTATCACTATATACTCCAGCACTGCTTCATAATCATCCTCTCCCATTTTCATAACATTGCCATAATAATGCATATACACCATGGAAAGCAACTGGAACTAGGCCTCGCAACTACCTAAATATGTTAGGGGCAAAGAGACTAGCAAATCACCCAACAATTTGTGGCATTAGTGGTACTGTGCACCTGATGAAGCATTTGAATAAATGCATAATCAACATAGGTCTGTCAGTGTCTCTCCTTATGCCGTGCTAATGAAACAAACACATGCTCAGATGGGGATGGGGTAGTTCCCACTAAAATATGCACCGGGCACACACGTATAGTCCTGGCAGAGAAAGGTGGGAGAGGGAACTTGGCAGGACGCTCAGCCACAAAGAGTGGGAGGGGATATACTACCAGGCTCGACATTCTGCATACCATAAGGGATTGACGGAGACCTTCACAAAAGCAATGACATATTGGTACTATACTGTGGAGAGGCTACATTCACTGGATCGCCAACGAGAGAAGAACTGCTGGTGTGCCTGTGGCCAAGTAGGCACTCTGGTGCACTTGTTGTGGGAATGCGTACATATCCAACCTTACTGGACTCAGTGGATAAGCATTCTTAGACAGAAATTCAGCGCTTTCCAGTTTATGTGCTCTTGGGTCTTCCTAACCCCCTAACTTACCCGCTAAAATCCCGTAGAGGCAGACAGATAGCTATTGCTTTAGGCTCAGCTGTACAAATTATACTTACACATTGGTGCACTCCCAACATACCCTACTTCGCGGGTTGGCTTCATCGACTGTGGCATGTCGAAGTTGACCCTTACTATGGCGGGAGAGGGATCTACCTACGATGAGCTTTGGCACCCGCTTCTGTCGCTCTTGGTGACGGAGTTTCGCGAAGTAACATGCCCACGATATCTTAGATTGCTACGTCTTACAGAACAACGGAAGACGGATTGCTAAATGGGTCATCAGGGTGTTAGTGTGGCAGGGAGGAAGGGGAGGGGGTCGGCGAAAGATAAGGGGCACTGGACCAGGGGAGAGGGGGTTTTCTGGGGAAAGGGGGTTGTTTTGTTCCTTATTCTGCTTATTATTGTTTCCTTCCATATACATGCAACAAACTGATTCTGTCTGAAGCTGGGCGCGTGCCCTCTATTGACGCTGTCGGGTTGTATTGCATAGATAATGCCTGGTACTAGCCAAATGTATATGGGTATGCTTATGTGTTTAAAAATCAATAAAGACATTTGAACCATAAAATATGCAACGGATGCTGTTCCTCCAAATACCAAACCACCCGAACAGCGTTTACATCACCATGAGGATAAACACTACCACCACTACCTTACTTCCTGTTGACCACCCGGACCACCCATTACCATTCTGTCTAGGTGGTGGAACCATCAGGGTCTGATCCTCTCTCAAAATTAGACGGCCACAAGGGAGCATTCTCAATAAAACTTCAATAAAACTTCAAACAACCTATACGTACTATAAGGATACAACATTTTCACAGGCTAGAGCCACTATTGCAAATACAGCATCAGAGGGAACAAAAGCAAAATCTTCTTTCCACTGTCCATTTATTGACCCTGCACTGGTAGACTCCTATTGGTCATCAGGTGTAGGTGCTGTTGAGCACTGGCGCTGGAGCTGCTCGCTGAGCTCGTATTCTGAACTCAAAAGTCTCTTCTTGCAGGATAGGGCACCCCTCCCTCCTTGGAGGATACCTTCAACGAATCCTGTCCAGTGTTCACACACAGTGCACCAATGACGTTTGTTCTACTCTAACAGGCACCTTAGGCACAGCACCTGTGCCCTAAATTCAAGTCCTTCCCTAGCTCCTAAACAGTTCAGCTGTTGTCCCGTTCTTCTTCCAGGGCCGTAAGTTATACCTTGTTACACTAGGCATTGTGTCATCAGCAAAGAGGGGTAGGAACTCAGGGTCAGGCAAAGATCTGGGCTCTGAAACAGGCGCTTTGGGGGCAGAGTGATCTGAGGCAGCCCTTTTCTCCTTAGGAACTGCTTTAAGGAGGACTGTGTCACTCTCCTCATCTGTCTACGCCCCCCTTAATCGAGCATTAGAGAAAGGAACAAATCGGGGCACCTGCTCATATTCTTGATCCGCAATGTCTGTCTAACGCCTTTGTACATGCTGTGAAGCGCTCTGATACCCTCGGGTCCAGCTAGCGCTATACAAAACTTTAATAAATAAAAATAAATTTAAAAAAATGCAGTCGCTGACTCAGCAGTCGTATGGAAGCGAGAGTGGCACTCTCTCTACGTGGCTTCCGTGCACCCAGTGCTTCTTACTTCCACATTTACTGCGGAGCGGGTGGCAAGCAAGACGATCAGTGGGCCTTTCCACCTCGGTTCCAGACTGATCTTCCTCTGAAAATTCTTGATCATTACATAATTGCTGGGCTGTATGCAGTGCCCGGGCCCATCTGGTATTGGTCGCAATGTGGCATGCACCTGCTGGTGAAGAGAACGAAGATCTTTAGACAACTATATAAATAATCTAGAAGCAAGGGATACTCTATCTCAGAAAAAAATGCTTGAGTCTTGGAATGCCCCAGATATTAGCAGGGTGCTCGAAAACCACTTCATAGGGCGACAATCCTACTCAGGAATGTGCAGTTGCTCTAGTAGATAACAGGGCTAGGGGAAGCGCATCTGGCCATCGTAATCTTGTACTTTCTTTAATCTTTGCCAGTTTCAGTTTGAGTACCATTGTACTTTTCAACCAGGCTTGCTGTCTGGGAAGGTTCGCTGCATGAAACTTCTGTGTAATCTGTAAACCCTTGCACTCCAATTCAATCACTTTAGCATAAAATGACTCCCGTTATCACTCCAGATCACTCGGGGCAATCCGTAGCGCGGGAAGTACTCCTTTAAAGGGGCCTTCGCCACAGCTGTATTCTCTTTAGTAAGGTAGGCCTCGATCCATTTACTGATTGCGCAGATGACCACTAACACGTACTTCAAATTATTGACTCGTTCCATTTCAATATAATCCATTTGAAGGTCCTCAAATGGGAAGGAAGGAGGGGCAAAGTTACCAGTGGGCGTAGGAATGCCTTTTCATGAATTGTGCTTCAAACAAATAATACAAGTCTTCACTAGGTGCTGAGCTACCTTGCTAATATTATCATTTTGCCATATAGAGTCTAACAATTTACATATTCCTTTACTGCTAATATGTGCTGGACCATGGGCCATTGTAACAACAGGAAGCGCATAGGCGTTAGGAAGTAACCATCGCTGCTTTCCTGACAAATCAATCCAACGCTCATTTTCGTCCAATCGGCCTGTCCTCTCCTCCCATACTGGCAATTTGTCTACAGTAGCCTCGCATTGAATTTCTCTGACATTGTCCAGTGTATCCTCAAACATGCCATTATCCGGAACCAACCTAGCGGGACCAGCTACAATCACCTGATTCATTTTTGATCTTGCTGTATCGTTGGCAAATTGGTCCGCAAACGCATTGCCCCTCCCCACATCATCTGTAATGGGTTTGTAAGCACTACACTTTATTATTGCTAACTTATCAGGGAGCGCCAAAGCGGACAGCAATCTTTGTATCAATGGGGTATTCTGTATCCACTGTCCATGCGATGTTAGGAAACCTCTCTCCGCCCAGAGGCGCCCAAAGTTACGGGCCACCCCAAAGGCGTACTGGCTGTCTATATAAACAATAACAGCCAGTTCCTCACTCAGGTCACACGCCCTTAGAAGCGCAACTAATTCTGCAGCTTGGGCCGATTGGTGTGGGATGCAGGATGTCTCAACTACGGTATGCAGTGTCGCGATTGCATAGGCTGCAGTAGTGGTGCCATCTGGCAGCTTGAAGCACGAGCCATCAACATACAGTTCCCCTTGGGGTTCAGATAAGGGAACGTCAATCAGGTCTACCCTTCCATTTGTTTCCTCCTCAGTCTGAAACAAACAATCATGGATGTCATTGTCCTTTTCTTCCGACAGGAGGGGTAGTAACGTGGCTGGGTTCAAAGTAGCACATCGTTTGATGGTAATATGCTATGTAAACAAAGTCAATTAATATCCAGTAAGACGTGCACTAGTAAGGGGCTGCGTCTTTGTCTTATTCAAAAGTGTATCCACAGCATGAGGTACCATTACTGTGAGATCAGTATCAAGAACGAGCCCTGCCGATTGTCTGATAGAAACTGCAGCAGCCGCGGTAGCTCTCAGGCAGCTCAGAGGTGCTCTGGCAACATTATACAACATGGCCGAGAAATAAGTAGAGGGTCTCTGCTTACCACCGAAACCCTGTGTTAACACAGAAAGCGCGCAACCATCCGTTTCTCGCACCTAGAGCACAAAGGGCTTTTGATAATCAGGGGTGCCAAGCACAGGAGCAGAGCAAAGCGCAACTTTTAATTGTTCAAAAGCATGCTGACATTCAGGTGTCCAAGGCAGGGGTTCATGCACATCCTTGGTGGTCAGGTAAAGAAGGGGTTCGTTAGTAAGGAATAATTTGGGATTCAATGGCTACAATACAATGTTATCCCTATAAACGTGCGTACCTTACGTTGGGTCCTAGGAACAGCCATATTGTTAATAGCAGCAATACGTTCAGTTGTTAGTCTGCGACCCTCTTTCAACAGTAGGTGACCTAAGTAGGTGACCTCCTTTAGACAATACTGAAATTTCGAAAGGGACTCCTTGTGTCCGTGGCATGCCAAATGGTGCAATAATTTAACCGTGGCCTCTTTGCAGCCCTCCTCAGTGTCTGATGCTACGAGGAGGTCATCAACATACTGGAACAAAACATTACCAGAAGCAAATTCCAGTGAATCCAATTGGGCTTTTAAAGCTTGACTATAAATACTAGGGCTTTCTGTATATCCCTGTGGAGCACGACATAATCTAAAACTTCGACCAGCTATAGCAAAGCTGAAAAGCGACCTGCTATCTGGATGTATTTGGATGCTGAAAAAAGCATTCTTTAAACCGATAACAGAAAATGATTTTGCCAAGTGGGGAATCATTGTCAATATTGCAGTTGGAACCACAGGATACTGAGGGATCACAATTTTATTAACCTCTCTCAGGTCAATCACAAAGCGGTACATATCTGGTTGGACACCAGAAGAGACCGAAGGGGCCTTTTTAAGAATGGGAAGAATATGGCTAATGCATACATCAGACACTGTCTCTTTCACTACTCCAGTCTTATCAAATCCTGTATAATCTGCAATAGGGCCTTTTCTCCTGCTTGGGAAATCTTATACTGGGGAATACGGGGCAGTTTAACATTATCCTTCATACTGATACACACTGGTGGGATCTGGAGCAGCCCCACATCTGTGTCTCCTGTGGCCCACAGCGTATGTGGGACACCGTCAAATTCTATTGGGAGGGGCGCACCTTGTGAAAGACATTGTTTTGTAGGGGCCATCAAGGCCCAACTGTCATAAAGACGCCATCTGGAGAGCAAGATATTGCTGCATGCAACCTTTTTAACAGATCCAGTCCCATTAAATTTTCACCACCATTCATTGTCAATAAAAATGGTGAGTCAAGAGTAAAAGGACCAACAGTTAAAGCAAGCAGTTTAGAAATGGTGCTGACAACTGGCACACCTGAAAACCCAACTGAAACAGAGACCAGTGTACGGGAAACAGAACTATTCATAGCTCCTGTATCAATCAAACATTTTTCCATGACGCCCTGCAAATCAGCCTTGATATAAGGTCCGCACTGATCGACAGGCACCGGAACTGGTCCCTTGCCCTGTCGTTGGCTGTCGTAGCTGTGAGACAGCCCCGTCCCCTCATCCATGTCGTAGTCCTCATTATAGTACTATCTGCTCTGAGGGGCATCAAAATAATTCCCACTCTGTCTATATCCTGAAGCATTCTCTGACTGCATCTGTTTCCGGCCTCCACCTCCTCCTCCTCTTCCTCTAAACCCGCGGCCTCACGGTGCTGTGTTGTTCTGCCACAATTCCAGGCACTCATTCATCCAATGCCCCTCTTTTTTACAGTACACACACTGGTTGTACCCAACGGGTGAGCCGGAACCACCACCTCTACCAGCACTGTGACTGTTTGAGTGAGGTGGTCTCTGGACTAGCCCCTAACTCCTACCTAGCAATCTGTTGCAGCAAGACCCTTGTCTTCAAATCCTTTGTCTTTTTCTCCACTTTCTCCTTATCCTCATTGTCTCTAAGGGGCATATTATCAATACAGGCGATAAAATTATCGCCGCTTTAGCGGCAGAAAACTGCTGCTAAAGCGGCGATAATTGGCTTGATAATATGCTCTATGGAATTCCAATTGAAGCTCATGTTAAAGATGAAGGACACATCTAACATGAGCTTCAATTGGAATTCCATAGAGCATATTATCAAGCCCATTTTCGCCGCTTTAGCGGCAGTTTTCTGCCGCTAAAGCGGCGATAATTTCATCGCCTGCCTTGATAATATGCCCCTATGTTGATAATACTGGACCATTCTCAAAATTACAGATGGGGATGCTGTCGCCAAGTACTCTCCGAGGCCTGCAACCGTGTTACAATTTCAGGAAGTAAATTAGTGAAGAACCTGTTAACAAACAACCGAACGGCACCCTCTAAAGACAGGTCCTGCCCACTAAAATCCATAAACACCCCCTCAAACCTAGTAAAGTAATCTTATATGCTCTCATCTTTTTTCTGACGACATGCAGTCAACTTATCCAAGTCCACCTTCCTCAGCGGGATAAGGGACTGCATGTATTTTATAATCCTGCCCGCAATGCCAACAACTCTGTTTTTGACTTGTCACCGGGCTTGCACTCCTCGTCCCACACCTTTATTTCGTCGCATGTCCCCCCCAGTTCCAGCGCATGATCCTGCGTATGTACCTGTCGCCAGGTAGCTACCAGTACCAACAGTCTAAAAAATATCTCTGTGTCAGCTAACGTCATTATTGTGGAGGAGGCTAGAATCAGGCAACTGGCTCCTTAAGGATAGGACCTCATTCCTCTTCGAAGGAGTATATATCCATTGTTATTGAAATCAAGCGTCCACCCGCTGTCTAATTACTGTGTTCGTGGAATCACTCAGCTCAGGTACTTCGGGATGATATGGGATGAACTTCCCTCAAAGGGTGCAGCGTCCCTACTGTTGGAACCTTTGGAGGCAGCCGTTCTCGATAACTTACTAATATCTTCACATTACTAAAAACATCACCTGGGGCCATAGCAGTAGCATGTCCCGTATGTCATAAATAGCTTGTGGTGCGACACCCTGTAATATTGTTCTCATAATGCTATCAATGTGGTTGACATGTGCTTAAGAGCAAGTTGCTGCACAAATGGCTCATAATCTTTCATCACACCCCACATGTCTTCCACAGTATAAATCGCATTCCGACCCCACAGGGCCACTTGATTCGCCACCATCGTCTTTACTTCAGTACCGACAGCAGAATGCACCAACACCTTCTCTATACGATGGCGTGCTGCTGTCCAATCCCCCTCAAACATTCCACGCATAGGCGTATCCACATTCGGCAATGTATGGGGTGTCAAATTCAAAGAAGAAAGAGCAGATGCAAAGACAGGTACCATGGCATGAGGGGATAGCACTACAGGGGTGAAAGGGATAGTAGTGGCCGAGGCAGCATCATCAGACAAGAGAGTAGGCAAAACAAGAGGAACGACTGCTCCGGCCCCTCCCGCTTGACAAGGCGGGGAGAGGGCGAGCGCACTCGGAGCTGATGCAGCAAAGCTAGGTACAGTGGAGCCAGAGGGGTCAGACCCAGAGGTTGCGGACGAAGATGTCTGGACTATTGGATATATCCGTTCAGGGGCATAAAGGTTGGTGGACAAGAATCTAATACTTCTTCAAGAAAATCATCCTTTTCTTCCATAGTAACATAAATTTTTCGGTCTGCAATTGAAACTTCCTGTCGGCACATTCTATTCCTTACTTTATCTTCCCTCTCTCATATGCCATTGCTTTCTGCGTAATTGTTTGCGACTGTCACTTCCTTTCCTCCTTTTCTGCTCTCATACGTTTTTGTTTTGCTTCCTTCTACCACACGCTTACCGAATCAAACATTGACTGCCTGCTTTTCTTAGCGAACAATTTATCTTGCAAGAAACCCAATTTTTGTTCATCAAACGAGCCAGTAAGTTGCCATTGCAGGTTGGCATTGTCCCTCGTATACTTATGCCACAGCGTGCTAAGCATATTAGGGCCAATACCATGCTTGACGTATATGTCAAAATTTGGGGTACCCTCCGGAGGTGCAGGCTGGCTCTCTTCCAATCGGGCATCAGAAAAACATCATCGGCATCCAAAACACATACATTTACTAAAACAAGGCATCACCACTTTAAAAAGACCCACACTTTTCAAAAACCATACTCCACATTCCAAAGACTATTCCAAGTTCAAGAGGACCGAATTCCCAGTTGGCCTGGCAGATTGTTTGCAAATGGTCCCGGACCTTTTCAAGAAGCCAATTACCAGTTGTCCCAGTAGACCACTCACAAGTACTCTGTGTCCCTGAAGGGTACGCAGACCCACCAAGACACTGCAAAATTCTGTTACTAATGAGCAATCTGTTACAAACACCAACTAAAGGACAGGGCCACTAAGGGCCCCACGGGTTATATACACAACCACCTACTATGCCTTCCCAAATGAAGAGTCGGTCAGACAGTGGAGAATGCAAACGTACTTTATTAGTATACCTCTGCAGAGCGAGCCCTGTCTGACCCACACCCTGTGGTGTTCGCCGAGGGACTGACCCCTAACGGTCAGTAATACACAATTATCCCTCCAAGAAACCCCCAACCACGCCCACAATGGAAAACTAACAGCTCAGGCTGAACATGGAACAATGCGGGCACAGTAGGATGAGCTCAAACCTCGCCAGATTGGCACACTATCAGGGGTTCAAGGCCATGGTGCTAGGTCTCAGCAGCTCCTTAACGTGGGAGCAGAAACCTCCCTGCAGATAAACATTACACACAGAATGGCTTATTCATTAGTACATCAGAAAGCGGCCTTGGAAAGGCAGGCAGAAAATAATAACGAAATGCAGTATTCTGCTGAGGCAAGCAACATGAACATTTTGCGGCTTACTTCGGGCCTAGTTAAAGCAACCTAATAGGAACTGCAAAAGCAAATGGAGTCACAAGTATACATAGGGGCCTACTCATTACTCAGATAGCTCAGTGGGTTGTACAGCATGAAATGCGAATTGTATCTATTTAGCCACGCAATGCTAACCTAACATACTTATGACATCATGTGAAAGGAAGCATTACGCAAATAGGGATTTTGAGACTAAAAGGACTAGTAGCCTGTTCCCTAAAAACCATGGGTTGCGTCCTGTACTTCAATATCCTGTCACAACACGCACATTCAGCACATAAACGCACCAACCTCTCTGTTGTAAACGAATCTCGGACCCTAGTATAAATTTCCAGATTCATGCCCTTATATAGGTATACTTTATCATATCCTTATATAGGCATAGAAATCATTACCATATTTGGCCCAAACCATACAGCCCAAATACGGCAGGGACACTTCCACTAAGCTCCAAGAATTAACAACGTTTTCTTGGAAAAACCCGCCTTCAGCAGCTAGGGACTTCCCCCCGCTTGAATATTAAGTTCTCCTAGAACTCTCGGCCTTTTCCAAGAATTGAGCCTTTGAGTGATGTTATAATGTCCAAACATGCGTCAAACTCGGCACCTTCAAAGTATAAATATGCCTTTATTTGCCCAAGCAAACACACAGTGGTTTGGAGCAGATCGACTATCTACTTGCCCGACGCCCTGCAGCAGCAAGTGCCGAAGGAAGCCGACCCTCCAGCAGACGCACTGCGAGACTCTGTCATTTCTCTTGGCGAGAAATCCAGCTCCAGTGTTTCCAGACTACCCTTGCGGGTATCTGGGAAATCGTGTCCCGAGAAGGAGATACAAGACCTCCTTCATTCTAAAACCAAAGGTACGGAGCTGATTAGCCCTCTTACAGAATTCTTGGAATTCGATTCCTGGCAGAAAAAAACCTAGACTTAAACTCCTCCTCTTATACTCCTTCCCTCGTACTAGACTTAGGTTAGGTACACTGGGGTAGGCGTATTTCAGAAGCACCAGTTGAGTACTTCTAGTCATCTTTTATTACTGTATGTATTTTATACATTTTATACTTTTTATGCACTTTATGGCTTAACACCCATATCATGCTTTTTTTAAATAACATTTTTATTTTGCAAGGTTTGAAGTAGAAAAAAGGGAGGAAAAGAAAGGTCTAGAAAAGAAGGAGAATGAAATAAGGGAACAGGCGACATTCCGCCATGGAACCCCACACAGGGGGTGCTGGAGAACATTACTGCAAGAAAAAGACCAAAAATACAGCAAAAAGGACGGCAACTAGCGACGTCATAAGCAATGCAAATGTCATTGTTCGCCAATCTCCATCGATCGTGAATTGCACCCATGTCTCAGTAGCTAGTCCAAAGTTCTCAGAAGGAAAGGGTGTCCCAATCATGACCACAAACCAAAGGAAGGTCGCGCCATCCGTCTTCATATGCAAGTTGTGTCGCAACTAAAAGAAAATCAACAATCCCAACTCAACACCCCATCCACCCCCCTTTCCCCCCCACCCCCGCCCCATCCCTAGTGGTGGCGACCATCATGCATTCAAAACATCACTATACAGACAGGCGTTTAAAATAAATTTGGAAGAGCTGTAGTGCACGAAGCGCTGAGGGGCAAACAGCTGAAGGCAAACCTTGGGACAAAAACCTAACTAGAGGACCCCAGGCGAACATGAAGTTTTTAAATTTCCCCAGAAAGATATCCGAAAGTCTCTCCATACTCAGCCGTGCATGCCATAAAGAAATGGCCGGAGCTGCCGGCTTTTCCAGGCGGCCGCCAAAGTCAGTTTGGCCGCCCCCAGGCACAGCCATAGAATGCGTTTTTCAGCTCTCGTTTGATGTTCAAGCTGCGGATCTCTAAGCCCCAACAGGACAAAGTCCATTGAATCTGGGATTGGGTAACCCACCACATCCTTGATGTGTGAGAGGATCTCGGACCAGAACGGCCGGATGGGGGTGCAATCCCACCAGATGTGGCGAAAGTCTCCCAACTCCCCGGAGCCTCGCCAACACCCATCGGAGGACGCTGGAAATATCCGATGTAATTTAGACGGATACAGATACCAATCGAATATAAGCTTCATGTGAGCCTCCCTAAGATCTGTGGAATGGTTATGTGCCACCACATCTCTCCAGAGGCTTCTCCATTCAGTGTCAGAGATGTCCCTCCCTAATGTATTCTCCCAGTGGTCCATATACCGAGGTCGGGGGGACACCGCGGTGTCTAGTAGCAACCCATAAAGAAAGGAGATCGTCCCCTTCATGGTGGACGTGCGAAGGATAAAGGTTTCAAACTTCGTCAATGGTCTAGTAGCAGCATCCACCACCTCAGGCGACGTCGCCCAGTGGAGGAGCTGAAGATGACGAAAGCGCTCAGTAGGCATGACACCATAGTCCCGCATACAATTATGGAATGTAAGAGGCGCCGTACCGTGAAATAGGTGGGTGAGGGCCCTACAACCACCCTCCCTCCAAACCCCGAAGGGTCCATCCGTCAATGCTGGAGGAAAGGCCGGGTTGAAATGGATAGGAGTAAATGGGGACGAGAATGTGGTCCACCGATCGTCGCCACAGACCATGTCCCAGATTTTCAACACCGTGCTGGTGGGGGTGCTAATATATGCGTTTCTGGGTCGGTCCGCCTTAGGTTTCCAGGCCAGGTCCCAGATGGATCTTCCTACCACACTCCGATCCATATGGAGCCAATGCTTCTCCGAAAGCTGTTGGGACCATTCCACCAGTACTCTTAATTGGGCAGCCTTATAATACAAATGCATGTCCGGGAACCCCACCCCTCCCTCGACCCGTGGACGTCGAAGAACCGCATAGGAAAGTCGTGCCCGACCGCCTTGCCAGACAAATTTCAGCATCAAGGTCTTAAGCTGGCGGAAATAATCCACCCCTATTGGAATGGGCAGTGCCTGGAAGAGATATAGGAGTTTAGGTAGGAGGACCATTTTAAGCGCATGAATCCTACCCAGCCATGAGATATATTTCGGTTTCCATCTCTCCAGCTCCGTACGTATCACCGCTAACATCGGAGGAAAGTTGGCCTGAAACAGTGCGCCCAGGGTAGAGGTCAGCCTCACACCCAGATATAACAGGGAGGAGGTCGCCCATGAGAGTGGAGTAAGCAATCGAATCTGGTGAACCTCCTCGGGCGGTAGAGTCAGGTTCAGAATATACGATTTACCGAAGTTAACTCTGAACCCCGCCACTGTTTCAAAATCCGAAAGCACTGTATGGACATGGGGTAACGATAGCGCCGGATCACGGACAGAAAGCAACACGTCGTCCGCGAAGAGCGAAATCTTGTGTTGTTCACCCGTAAAGGGGAGGCCCAAAATCCGCTCGTTCTCCCGAATCGCTAAGGCCAACGGCTCTATGCTTAGCGCGAAGAGAAGTGGCGAGAGCAGGCAGCCCTGACGTGTGCCGCGGGAATGATGGAAACTCCCGGACCTATGTCCATTAATCAGCACCCGGGAGGTAGAGTTGTTGTAATTGGCCTCAAGCATTCTTATGAATTGGGGCGAAAATCCGAAGGCTTCCAGCGTACGATGTAAAAAGCCCCAATCAACGCGATCAAAGGCTTTTTCCGCGTCGAGTCCCACTAGCACCGCCGGTATGCGAAATCGCTCAGCCTTCTCAATCAGATGGATTACGCGCTGCAAATTGTCATGAGTCTGTCGACCTTTGATAAACCCGGACTGGTCCGGGTGTACTAGAGCTGGCATCAAATCCTGTAGCCTGCTAGCAAGTATAGACGAGTATAACTTAGCGTCCAGATTGAGGAGCGCTATCGGGCGGTAAGATGCGCATTTGGTGGGATCCTTCCCTGGCTTGGGGAGGACGGTAATCAGAGCCTCAGCCATAGTGTCCGAGGTTATCCCCTCAGATGCCATCGTGTTAAAGAGGGAAACCAAGTAATCGCAGATGTCTTACGCGAACGTCTTGTAGAACAGGGCCGTGTAACCGTCAGGGCCCGGGGCCTTGTGGAGTTTCAGAGCCTTAATGGCGTTCAGTACCTCCTCCCTAGAGATGGGGGAAGACAGCAAGTCGTTCCATTCCCTGGAGACCTGTGGGATAGGAAGACCACCCAAAAACGCAGATTGGGCCTCTGGATCCAGGGCGTCGCTTGAATAGAGATCTGCGTAGAAGTGGCCAAAAAGGGCCGCCTTGTCTGCATCCTTATGCCGGACAGCACCTGTATGGTCCTGTATACCCCCAATGTAATCCCTCTCACGTTTATCACGAAGCTGCCGGGCCAGGTGACGTCCCACCTTATTCCCCTGGGAGTAGGAGATGCGTCTGAGACGCAGGAGGGTAAATTCAGCCCGGTTGTTGTAGTGGGCTCTCAATTTCCCTCGTACCGCTGTGAGAGGACGAAGGGTCACCCTAGAGGGGTTCGACTTGTGCGCCTGCTCCAGCGTAGCGAGCACCGCCTCCAGAGCCTCCCTCTCATTCCGTCGAAGCTTGTTAAGGTTCGCATTGAGGGCGAGGCATGTACCTCGTATAGAGGCCTTGCAAGCATCCCACTTGGTATATACCGACGTATCGGAAGGCGGGTTAAGAACGAAAAAATCTCCTATAGCCCTTCGTAGCGCCTTACAAGACACTTCATCCCGTACCAATGCTGCTGGGAAGTACCACTTCCGCCAGCCGTCCCCCCCTACCGACCAGTGTAACCCAAGCACCACTAAGCTATGATCAGATACTGAGAGTGGAAAAATACTAGCCATTCGGACATCTCCCCTGAGGGCCTGGTTAACAAAGATGTGATCTATACGAGAATACGAGCGATGGACATGAGAAAAGAATGTGTAATCCTTGGTCTGAGGATGTACAAAGCGCCAGCTATCCACCAATCCCAATTCGCCTATTTGTCGCTGCGTTTCTCCTGAGAAGACCCCAGTGTCTGCCCTGCGTGCCCCCGAGCTATCCAAATCCCTGTCCCACACCATGTTGAAGTCCCCCAACAGTATCAAGTGCCCTTCCACAAAATCCCCCACTTTGTCCATCGAGCATTGTAAGAAACCATTTTGGCCAGCATTCGGAGCATAAACCACCACAAACGTACTTTGGCGGCCATATAGTGACCCCTTCACCATTAGCCAGCGCCCTCCTTATCACCACTCACCCCCAGAGGCTGAAAGTGGAGAGAGGCCCGGAACAGGAGGGCCACCCCTCTATGCTTAGTGGATGCTGATGCCCTATAGATAAGGGGAAATTGTCTATGCCGGAGTCTCTGCTCATCTTTCCTGGCCAAATGGGTCTCCTGAAGGGCAACTACATCTAGATGGTGATCTGATAAATACTTCCAGAGTTTCTGGCGTTTCTGTGGGGAATTGAGACCCTTCACATTCCAGGTACCTATACTAACAGGCATAAGGACGGCATGAGACTCCGCTCAGTACGTTTATTTAAGATACTCAGAGCCCGGCTCTCGGACCCTGCTAGCCACCAGTCTACACCTCCCTGGATCAGGCCCATCTCCCAACAACCCCCTCCAAACTCTAGTCCACCCCCCTCAACCAGCCATTCCAAGTCATCAGACCTCCCAAAACCCCTCAGACAAGATGACGCGTTGAACTCAGCATACTTAGAACAATCGAATAGAGACACCAAGTGCAACGTCCCAGGCACCCTCCGTCCAGGAGGAACCGCACAAACCCCTCCCCAACGTTCTGAACAGTTCTCCCCCAAGCAAACAGCAGAAAGTGTATAATCCCCAGTCCAGCACAGGATAGTAAATGCAATGGAGAACACCACTAGCACCAACAACACCCCACACACACCGTCTTTGGTCGCCACCACACTCCCCCTTCCCCCCAACCCCAACGTTCCCCCTGCATCCCCGACCCCCAGAACTCCCCGCTCCCAGAATCTCCCCCCACTCCCCCCCCCCACACAGAGAAAAACAACAAAAAACAACTCAAGGCACTGAACCTGAACCGTACAGTCATCAGTTCCAGCAGACCATGGTTCGGAAGGCCCCCTCTGGACTGGTATCGGGGAAGGGGTAACAACCTAGTGACCCCCAGGGGCACGGTCCGGGGTGTCTCCTCCAAAAGTACAATTGAACCCCCGGGACCTCAGGGCCAGAGCCCTCCGACGCCATTCAGCGATATAGGGGTCATGCCGCTCCAGAGCTCGCTTGAGAATCAGCCATTGTGACGGAGGCCACCGAGGCTACCGCAGCCCCCTTTCCTGCACACTAGCCGTGTGATCCGGCCGCCTCCCATCCGGGGAGGGACCGACTCTGTGCCAGGAAGAAGAGCGATGCCGCCTCCTTGACAGCGAGGTGCGACCCTCCTGAGAGGGTGCCACAACCTCCAGACCCAAAAGATCCGCCGCCACCTGCAGGGAGCTAATCTGTGCTAGTCTATTCTGCCAACGGAAGATGATCCGGAAAGGATGTCCCCAGGAGTAGGAGATATTGTTCTCCCGTAGGAAGGTGGTCACAGGACGGAACTCCCTCAGTTTCCGAAGTGTCAACGCAGCCAGGTCCTGGTAAAGCTGCGGACGGTGGTCTCTAAACTGCAGAGAGGGGATGGTTCTAGCTTTACGCAGGATACGTTCCTTCAGCTGAAAGTCATGCACACAGACGAGGATATCCGGAGGCGGTCCCCCCCCCCGTCTGGGCAGCCCCACTCTATGCACTCTGTCCATCCTTATTTCCTGCACATCTTCATCGTCTAGAATCTGCACAAACAGGGCCTGAACATACCCACGTAGGTCCCCCGCTTCTCCGTCCCACGGCACCGCCTTGATGCGAATGTTATTTCTCCGGGAGCGGCTCTCCAAATCCTCCGTGTGGGTTTGTAGATCCAAGTTCTGTTCCGTGAGACGGATAATGTCTTGCTGTAGTTGGTGCACATCATTCGCCACACTCAAATCGTGGTCTTCCAGTGTCGCCACCCGTTCGCCAAGCCCATCCACATCTCTCCTTACCCCCCGAAGATCCGACGCCAATTGCGAGCGGAGTTCAGAGATATCCTCTTTAATGGAGGCAAAGAGCTCAGTCATAAAGGCCTTAGTGGCAGGCGCCTCATCGTCCGATTGCTTCGATGAGCTACTAGCTCCTGGCGAGGCCGGCTGCTGTGAAGACTTGGGGGCACCATCCTTCCCTGGCCTCCCCTTACGCAGCGTGTTGGACATCGTGATGGTCCGGCCGCAGCACGTGGTCAGGTGTCCCTTCCGTTCCAGAAACACAGGTGGGAGCCGCAAGTGGGGTGCTGTGCCTGTAGGTAGTGATGCTCTCCTTCCCAGTTAGTCCATTCAGGGGTACGGCCACCCCCCCTCTAGTGAGGACACTCTCTAGGGGAGTGCAGCAGGCGTCCAGCGCGGTCCCCAAGGCAGAAAGTACAGGGGGGGGAGCAGCCACCCCAGGACCCGACGCTCAGGCCAACAGGAGAGTGCAACGGCAGCGTAGGAGTCCCCCAGCTCTACAGTCCAAGCCACGAGAACAAGAAGGGCCGGGGCAGCCAGAAAAGGCCTAGTTAAGATGGCATTGCGGCCTCCCCCGCTAAACTCTGCGCACTGACGAACACGCAGCAGTGTGTCCGGCCGCTCGGATCACCGTCAGAACGGCATAGGGACCCCACAGCCCGAGGCCCAGAGACGTCCAGTGCCCGGTCCCAGAGATGTAGGCAGGCCGCAGGCCGCCAGGGCTCCGCTGCCGCTCCAGGCAGAGTCCTCGGTGTATCCAAAGCAGGGCCCGCCTCTGTCCCGCCACTGGGCCCGCTCCCGCACAGTCGGCTCCCCGCGTTCCAGCCCACAGCAACCGCTGTGATTCTCTCAGCCGCTCCGACTCACCCCAGCACTCGGGGATGGGTGCAGCTTCTCCCGAACGTCCTAGCACCTCCAATCCCCCTCTCAGCAGGATGCCTCCGGCGGGTCTCGGCCCGCCGTCCCCCGCCACCGCTCCACCAGTCCGGCACTGTCGATTCCCCTCCCCGGCGTGCACCTGCCACCGGAGCCTTCAAAGGCAGGTCACGTCTTCTGCTGCTCGGTGGGACCGCGAGGGCCGGAGCTAGGCTGCCAGTGCGGGTCGTGCCCTCGTCGCGCTAGGCGCCGCCTCGTCCGGGGTCGGCCCCCTGATCATGAGAGGCCGGCGCTTCACAGGCCACAACTCGTCTCTGCTCCGGTTGGCGCTGCAGGCTTCCCTTCGCTTCGCCAACGGTACCGGACTGCTCCCCCAGTTGTCGGCGACCTCCGTCGTCCGTTTTGCGCCGGTCAGGACGCTCTGGACCCCGCTATACGTTGCTATGTGGAGTCGGCGTCGGAGAGGCTTTCAGAAGCGTCCTACTCCGACGCCATCTTGGCCACGCCCCCCATATCATGCTTTTACAGTACTATTTTATAATACTGTTCGTATTATATGCATTGTACTTCATAGTAAGCTTTACTATTGTAGCAGTTCATTTTCAATGCTTGAGAAAGAAGACTGTTCTATAAATAACCTCTTTTAGTGAAAACGCCCGTCTCTCTATTTTCTCAGCCTCTTTGGTGAAACGAAGCATGCACGATTGACTGAGTTAATTAGCTATCTCTTGTTTCCGCGACTCTAGAGATTTGATTTCTTATTCTTGGAAAACAAAGTTGTCATGTTTATGCGGTTGTCAGAAACTAATCCCTTCTTGTGAATTCGAGAACGTTTCTAGTGACCTCTGAGCTAGCTGGTACTCACAATTAAGTTTAATATATTCGGTAGAGACCTAGTAGACCTCAGTCCTACGTCTAAACTACAGTATATATTATTCCAATGCGCAGAGCCTATTGGGAATATAGGAACTACACTACACATCCATGGCAGCCCACCAATATGCTTCCCTGATCCTTTCCTTTGTCTTGGCAATGCCCATGTGCGAGGTGTGAGCAGTCTTTACTAGCTTATCCCTTACTTCAAGGGGTGCAACCAACTTACTACCACGCATGAGGAGACCATCCTCCACCGTCAGATCTTCCCTAACTCGCCAAAAGCCTTCGAGGACCTCTTCACAGTCCTTCTTCTCACACCAGCCACCTGTGACCATAGTTAGGACTTTCTGCAAGTCTAAATTGATCATGTGATGTTCCCTCCACTCTCTCTCGGAAATCAACCCTTCAATAATCAAACATACATTAATTTCTTCCTCCCGTTCTTAACCTCTAAACCAGTCAACATCATCTGTCGTTTCACACTCCACACCCCCGAGCCTTGACAGACAATCTGCCAGAACTGTGGAGCCACAACCCTCTTCCGTATCCCATGGGAGACAAAGTCAATGCCTTTCTTGGAGAAGATCTCCCTAAGAGGTTTGTAGTCAGTAAGAATTCTGAATCTTTTCCCCCACAAAACCTTTCTCAGCTTGGCACCGCCCAGAAAACTCCCAGCACTTCTTCTTCCACAACAGAATAGTTGCATTCAGCACCCCTCAAGGGCCTAGAGACGAAAATAATCATTTTATCCTCTAAATCAACCTTCTGCGAAAGAACTGCCGCTATCTCCTTTGAGCTGGCATCAGTCATGCGATAGGATACCTTTGTGGGGTCAAAACCTCCTAGACAAGGTGTTTCAATCAGATGTTTCTTAATGTACTCAAACTCTTCCTCACAGCCCTTGGAACAAACAAAGGTGCTTTCCTTCTGGAGGAGAGACCTCAAACAAGAGGTTTTCCCTGCAAAGTTCAGAACAAATTTGTGATAACATTCAGCAATGCCCAGAAACTTTACAAACTCTTCTTTGTTTAAAGGGGTGCGCAAATTACAAAGGGTGTTTACCAATGAGTCTTTGGGTTTGATGCCTGCAGCGGACACAAAATGCCCAAGATACTTTAATTCTTTGATATCAAATTTGCACTGGTCAGCCCTAAGGGTGAGGTCAGCATCACGTAACTTCTTCAATACTGACCTCAGCCTCCCATCATGCTCCTTAAGATCCACACCAAAGATGAGCACATCATCTGGGTACACCTTGACATCCTGAAGGCTTCCAAGAATACCCTCCATCGCCCTCTGAAAAACTGAAGCTGCAGAAATCAGTCCAAACGGCATTTTTAGAAATCTAAAGGTACCAAAGGGTGTTACACAAGAGGTACGGTCCTCGGAAGAGGAGTGAATGTTCTGAATGTTCTGAAGAGGAATGAAGACATCCACAACACCTTTGATGCTGTCACCACCAGGGCAACAGCCCACACCCCATCTCCAGAAAACCATCAACATCTCCTTCGAGACAGCGACATTCCCAGAGAGCTGGAAGCACGCAGAGATCAACGCCTTACTAAAGAAACCCAAGGCGGACCCCAAGGACCTCAAGAACTTCCGGCCCATCTCCCTGCTCCCGTTCCCAGAGAAGGTCATCGAAAAAGGCTGTCAACATACAACTGACCAGCTTCCTTTAAGAGAACAACATCCTGGACCCATTCCAGTCAGGGTTCCGAGCAACCACAGCACCAAAACTGCCCTCATCACCGCCACCGACGACATCAGGAACATGCTCGACAACGGAGAAAATGCAGCCATCATCCTCCTGGACCTGTCAGCCTCTTTCGACACAGTCTGCCACTGCACACTAAGAGCACACCTCCACAATGCTGGAATCCAAGAGAAGGCCCTGGACTGGATCACCTCCTTCCTCTCCGGGACAACCCAGAGCATCAGCCTCCCCCCCTTCCCCTCCGCAGCCACCGAGATCATCTGCAGCGTACCCCAAGGCTCATCTCTCAGCCCAACGTTGTTCAACGTCTACATGGCACCACTCGCCCACGTCGCCTAACAGCATGACGTAAACATCATCTCCTACGCCGACGACACCCCGCTGATCCTCTCGGTCACCAAAGACCCCCACACCGCCAAAACCAACCTCCACGAAGGAATGAAGGCCATCGCCGACTGGATGAGGAACAGCCGACTGAAGCTGAACTCGGACAAGATGGAGGTCCTCATCCTCAGCTCCACCCCCTCAGCCTGGAACGACTCCTGGTGGCCGACGGTACTAGGAGCAACCCCTACACCCACCAACCACGCACGAAACCTAGGAGTCATCCTCGACTCCACACTCTCCATGACAAAGCAGGTCAACACTGTCTCCTCCTGCTCCAACACTCTCCGCATGCTTCGCAGGATCTTCAAGTGGATCCCCACCGAAACTAGAAGGATGGTCTCCCAGGCCCTCGTCAGCAGCAGACTGGACTATGGCAACGCACTCTACCCAGGAGCCCCAGCCAAACTCCTGAAATGACTCCAATGCATCCAGAACGCCTCAGCATGCCTGATCCTCGACATGTCCCGTCGCAGCCACATCACACCCCCCCTGAAAGACCTGCACTAGCTCCCCATCAACAAGAGGATAACCTTTAAGCTCCTCACCCACTCACACAAGGCACTCCACGACACCGGACCAGCGTACCTCAATAGACGGCTCAGCCTCTACAATCCCGCCCACCAGCCCCGCTCCGCAGACCACGCCCTCGCCACCGTCCCCTGCATTCGAAGTTTGACCGCCGGTGGCAGATCATTCTCTCACCTCACCACCAAGATGTGGAACACCCTCCCCATCTGCCTATGGAAGACCGAAGACCTTCTAAACTTCAGGAGACTCCTTAAGACATGGCTCTTCGAACAGTAGCAGCACCCCCCCTAGTGCCTTGAGACCCTCACGGGTATGTAGTGCGCTTTACAAATGCTATGATTGGTTGATTGAAGCCCTGCCTGGGCTTCAATCGACAAACATGAACATTGCCTGTGCCATCTTGCTAGCGAGGGCCTCTGCGTGCGCGCAAGCTGCAACCATTTTAGACATCGCGGCCATTTCGTACTCTGCTGGTCACCTATGTGTCACCCCGACCTCGCTATCATCCCCCAGCGCTCTGACCAAGCTTGAACAAATGTACTGGGTTGTAAAACCTTGTCATCATGACAAAGCCCCGGAGTCACTTCCCGCACCAAACCCGTTTGTCCTTTCATCCTCCATTCACGGGCAAGCCCTTTTGATAACCTCCTTCACCGCATCTGGCTACTCAAGCCGATCCCAGGCACTAACCGACCCCTGTGGACATGGTTTATTACCCACACACGGCAGGGCTTGTTTCACTGACAAAGGGGCATGATTTAATCAATGACACGAACCCTTAGATCTGACTGATCCCACGTGTTTTTAGATCCTGTCGGAATGTCCAGCTGCGAGATAACGATCATCTGTTAGATCTGGGTGGGGGGACGATTGCTGCTGGGTTTGTGTGAGAACCTGCCTGAGGCGGGGATTCCAAGGATGTTTTAACATGCTAATAAACTGGTGCAATGTGTATAAAAGACCGAACCACGGAGATGCAGTTAGAGCACCTCCCGACGACATCCCGGTGTCTGAGTTGATGTGTTCTCCTCTGGAGTAATAAACCTGTTTCATGCCTTCCAGTTTTCAGCGCCCACCTCGTTATTTTGATAGATATCTATAAGGTGAATAAAAGGTGTTTTGCGCCAGGCAGCATCGGTGGTCTCAGGAGATTTGCTGCTTTTCACAATTGGCACACCAACGTCGGGGCCCATCAGCGACACGTGGGTCCGGTAGAGAGGTCCTAATGACGGACCGAACATCTAACGATTGGGGTATACCTGCCTAAAAGAGACCCTCGTCTGGCTGCCGATCAACTGAACTTCATCGATTCCGAATAGACCTCTCTTGAGTGACCTGCGGTCCTTACTGGGACCTTACAGGAACACCGCACTGATTGTTGGAGTAAGAGGACAAACGGGCGCTGGAAGGGGAAGACGAAGAACTGTCCATACGGTCCGGGTAAGGTCGTGAAAAATCGGTTTCAATTTATTTGATTGATTGATTGTTTGAATAGTTTGATCGAATACTAGTTTTTCCCTTTAAAGTTATTTGAGACATTCCCTGCTTGCAAACAACAGAGAAGAAGGAATATTCTCTCTCTTTGCAGACAGCGAAGGACAGGTAGTGCGGGCTTTTTGCCTAAAATTGATTGTTTGAGATATTCGCTATGACCTTTAATACGTCATGCCTGTTTTCTCTAGATTGTTTGGTAATTGTTTTGGACCGGACCGTTTATCAGAGGTCAGTCATCCGGCACCGCCGGAAGGCACCAGTAATAAGGACATGTACGTAAAATATGGATTAGCCACTGTAGCTTATAGTAAACTATGGCATAAACGCACTAGGGAGGACCGGGAAAATCATCGGCCACTGACGGGATCTTTCGACCCCAATAAAATAGAAACGCTAGAAATAGCTCTCTACAAAAAGAAAAGTACGCCAGCCATGCTTGACAGTTTTGGTTTGTGGCAGAAAGAAGCAGCCCAACAAAAGAAAAGAAACAACGCCAGATTTGATAGAGAGATGCGAAAATCGGCTCACCAAGCTTGTAAAAAGTTAGAAGAAGACATAAATATCGTCCTATCACGTTGCTTAATACAGATGCAAAAATCCTTACCAAATTATTGGCCACTCGCCTTGCCCCACTCATGACTCGACTGGTCCACCCCGACCAGTGCGGCTTTATCCCGGGTCGCAACACGGCGATGAATTTGCTTCACCTGAATCACTTGCTGCATGAGGTGCGGGGACGGGAGGGTCCTCAAGTATTGGTCTCAGTTGATTTGGCTAAAGCCTTTGATACAGTGCACTGGGGATATCTAATGCAGGTGCTTCAGAAAATGGGTTTCGGGCCTGGATTTCGAGATTGGATCCGGGTGCTCTACGGGGCGCCCCGCGCCAGGGTGCGCCTGGGATCCGCCCGCTCGGACGAGTGGTTATTGGAGAGGGGCACCCGGCAGGGTTGCCCTCTATCCCCTCTCCTCTTTGCCCTTGCAATTGAGCCCCTTGCCGTTTCCGCCCGCATTGAACTACAGCCCTGGGGAATAGTGGTGGGTGACACTACCAATGTGGTCTCCCTCTACGCAGATGATGCGCTTTTCTACCTGACCTACCCCGCTGAGGCCCTCCCCGCCTTGTTGCGGCTCCTGGACAGGTTTGGTGCAGCCTCCGGGTTGCGTATCAATCTTCACAAATCTCTGATCTTCCCACTGACGACCGTCGTCCCAGACCCGGACACATATCTCCAACAATTAGGCCTCCGGTGCGAGCGAGTGGCATTCCGGTATCTGGGCATTCAAGTGGCCACGTCTGAAGAGGTTCTGCTGGCTCACAATGTTGACAGAATACTCACAGCCCTCCGCAAATCTGTCACCTTTTGGAACACACTTCCTCTCTCTCTCATGGGGCGGTTGGCGATTGCCAAAATGGTGATGCTCCATAGGGTGCTATATGTCTTGCAGAACACCCTATGTCCGTTGCCTCCCCGAGTGTTCCGCATGCTGAATTCGCTCCTCACCTCCCTACTTTGGGCGGGTGGGCGCAGCAGAGTCGCTTTACGCACAGTCACGAGATGCTGGGATGAAGGCGGCCTCGAGGCCCCGAGGTCTGACCTGTATTACTATGCGGCACAGCTTCTCCCGGCCGCCAGGTGGTTCGCCGAGGATGAGAATTGGGAACTGGCACTACTGGCGGGTACGGCAAATGATAAGACCCTACAGGAAGCCTTGATGCAGGATCGCGGAGCCGACAGCGCTTTACCATACGTGGTGCGACATACAGCCGGCATCTGGCAGCGGTTTGTCGAGAAAGTGCTACGGCGCGCACCGTTTCATAGGGAGCTCCCAATTTGGATTTTGGCCCTGATACTCCGGCTAGAGGAAAATATGTCCTTTCGGGAGTGGCGCTCTGGCGGTTGCGAGCCTCTTGCGGACCTCTACCCAAACGACTCCTTCGTGTCGTTTGAATGTGCCATGGAGTCCTTTGAGCTAGGCGAGGGGCAATACCTCCATTACGGAAGTCTTCAAGATGTGGCCAGGACAACGTGGCCCCAATTCCCGGAGGCGCCTCCACTCACCAACACTCTCGACATCATTATATCCTGTGGGAGGGGTAGACGCTTAATCTCCCTTCTCTACTCAGCCATGCGCCGAGACTCGACCCCCCCGATAGCGCCGGCCTGGGTGGCTTGGGAAGCGGATCTAGGGGTGGAACTGGATCCTGCCCAGCGGAAGTGGATCGGACTATTGACACATAAGGTCTCCTGCAATGCACGTTTTAAACTCATACACTTCAACTTTGTCCATCGCACTTATATGACACCTGTCTCCCTCCATCGCATATCGGCAGATAGACGTCACAACTGCCCTAGGTGTGGGGTGCGGAAGGCGGGTTTCCTGCACTTGGCGTGGGAATGTCCCCTTGTCCAGGAATTTTGGCGGAAGGTGGTGGTGTATATTGCTCGTGCCACACAGTTTAGGCTTCCCTTGGACCCACTCCTCTGTCTGCTGGCACTGGTGCCCAAGCCCAAGAAAAAGTCGCTGGAGGCGAGTGGCTATCACTTGGATGGGTCAAAGGGCGCCTGAAATTTCCTATTGGTTGAGGGTTGCAAAGGAATGGGCCTTAGCTGAGGAGACACATATGCAACGCACTCGCAAGGATAGAAAGCTTCAGGATGATTTGCTTGCCTGGAGGACATTGTACATGGAGGGGCTGGCGGAGGATGATGATGACTCGGATGCCACCAGCGCTGAGTTGTTCTCTCCGGCTGCCACGGAGGCTGACTGTGATGGGGAGGGGAATGGTGTGGGGTGTCTGGATACGGTATAGAGACCCCTCATAGCCACGCCAATATTCCTTCATATGTATGTCTGTATCTTGCTGTGATTCCCATAGGTCCATACTACGTTATAATAACTGTGCCTTAGCTGGCCCTCACACACACCTCTCCTAATTTGTTCCGATCTGTACTAGAGATGCCATTCATGGGGTAATTAGTTTTGGTTAACCTGTTACGTAATATAATAGCGCGAAATGAGAAAACTGACGAAGACACTGATAACTTGTGCATCCTTACAGCACAAGTGCAATTCTCCCCTTTATTATATATGCTTTACTCTCACGCCGCCCAGCATCCGGGATGTGGGCCTTATATGGCTGTGTATTGACCCTACAACAGCTTGTTCTTATCAGTTATATATCAGCGGTGTCGCTGACTATAAGTTTTGTGCATTTCTTTATATCTTCGCGACAATAAAAACATGTTTTAAAAAAAAAAAAGAAGAAGACATAAAAGAAAGAGAAACTGATAGAGAGGAACAAGAGTCAAAGATTTTAGGTCAATACCCTGTTAGAACGCCCTCGACTCTTTACCCTGAGTTACCAACGAAACAAAAAGTAGATGACGATTTGTTATTAGGTCCTCCGATCATCTACATGCCACCTCCTTATGCCCCCATTCATCCTGTAGTACAACGTCAGGAATCCCAAAGCATAGTTGAAGGCAGCACCATTGCTTGGTCCCCATAGCCTCTGCACTGACTGAGTCTCTTGTGCCTAATGCCTCATCAAAAGACGCGTCAGTAGGAGTTGAATCAAAAGAGAAAGGGTTGCCGAGGATCCCACGATTAAGTAAAAACGAACAAGCAGGCATCGATAAAATAGTTAAAACACTTGTAGATAGGAAAGAGACCGAAGAGTATATAACCGACATATGCAACTCCTATGTCGAAAACCACAAGCGACACTTCATTGGACATCTCTGTTATCACACTCTCACTGCTTACGAAGAAAAGTACAAGGATGTAGGGTCCGAACGACTAATGGCTCTTTATAGGAAAGTAGATATGGGAGATGAAAATGACTGTGATGTGGCGGAACTTTTCTCGTACACACTAGAGGTATTCCGCCTTCTCATGGAACAAGGACAGGCAGTTAAAGACAAGATATCTATAATGATAGGGCCCCCGATAGAAACACCAGATAAAATGATGCCAATAAAGGATGCTGCCCTTTATTGGGTCCCCCCTAGAGGACAAGGGAACAATGATGATATAAACCATAAGGACGCTAAAGGAAAGGTGGTCTACAATTGGGTATATCAGCCATGGGACAGACATGACATTCTAACGTTCCGTAAATCTTTGCCGGATTTACGTAAGAATCCCACCGCATTTTTCCACAGAATTAGGTACCGCTCTGGGATCAACCATCATGACACTCGCCAACATCGACTTATTCTTGGGCTATGTCTGCCAGCGGATGTGTGGAAACAAATTAGGAAAATAGACCACACAGAGCTGCTCGGCCACACCTGGGAACAACTCAGTGTTCTAGATTAGCAGCGAAACCCTGGTCAGAAACCGGCAAAAGCTATATTAGACCTCCCCGACAAGATAGTACAGAAAGTAAAAACTATGATCCCGGAGAAAAAGATCGACTGGTCCATTGTAAGCGCATGCCGCCAGAAACCACAAGAGGATGTCTCGGAGTATTTCTCCAGATTCGAAACAGAGTTCTACAAATACAGCGGACAAGACATGTCAACCGCAACCGGACACCATTTGTTTGTACAGTGTTATGTTAAGGGACTGCTACCGGAGGTATCGCAGAAGCTGCAGACCTGCGAAAGCAGCTGGGCAGCCTCTAAACCAGCTGCCATCCTCCAAATGGCCCAGTACTATGAACACCAGAAAAATGAAATTGATAGGGCTACAGAAAAGAAAAAGAAGGGCTTGAAGGAAAGGGTAATGATAGCGCAGCTTCAAGGGTTGAATACAGGAAGGGAGCAATATAAGGGAGGATACCAGCAGAATACCCCTAGGGCGCAGCCGCCCAGAAGTAGTTCATCGACGCCATATACAGGACATCAAGATTTAGGACAGGATCAATGCGCGTTTTGTAAGGAATACGGACACTGGAAATCCCAATGCCCGATTCTGCAAGGAATCGGTAGGGTCAGAGGGGCGAGGGAAATAGTAAGCGGACAGAAATAAAGAGGACGTGGGAGAGGTTACACAAATGAAGCTAGCGAGGAAAGGCCAGGAAGAGCGAACGCATTTGATCATCCCAGACAGAATCAATACCAACATGTCAGAATACGACAACACGTACAACTTTGCGTAGGACAGCCAAGGGCAAGGGAGGGATCCAGTTGAGCTCTATGTTGATTAGCAATGCCCTTATGTTACCGCATAGGTTCTGGGCACAGAGTCGCCATTTTTGGTAGACACAGGAGCAACACGTAGTGCACTATCCAAACGACTGATTCCAAGGGCACCCTTGTCTGGCTCACATGTGACTTCAATAGGATTTGACGGTATGCCCTCCACCAACCCTTTGTCCAATATTATCGACACAGCATTCCTTCTCTCTTCCAACACCCCAGACGCCATTATGGGTCTCGATCTGTTGAAACATTTCCGTGCAACTATCAGATGTTCACCGGATGGGGTACGGGTCATCTTATATGACAACCACCAACACCCGAGAGATAATCCTTCCCAACACATGTATCCTATTTCCGAGACAGACACATCCCTACTGGACACTTTGCCATCACATCTGTGGGCTAGGGCTGATTCAGACGTAGGACGAATGATGATTGACCCAGTACACGTGACAATACGACAAGATGCAACTTTACTGAAAGTACCGCAGTACAAGATATCGCCAGAGGGTGAGAAAGCACTGACCGAAATCATATACTCACTGGTAGAGGCAGGTGTGGTAGAAGAGGTAGGGAGCAATGTTTGTAACAGTCCTATTTTGCCGATCATAAAGAGACAGGGAGAGGGAGATGGGAAAGCCTACCGCTTTATTATCGACCTGCGGGAGATAAACAAAATTGTAGTGCCACAGTACCCAGTAGTTTCTGACATCACCACCATCCTGACCCTAATTCTGTCCATTGCTACCACTTTCACCGTCATCGATCTCAAAAACGCCTTCTTCTCCATACCTATTCACCAAGACAGCTGCTACCTTTTCGTATTTACCCTAAGCTCCCGCTCATATAGATTTTGTAGAGCACCTCAGGGGTACACAGAGAGCACAAGCATCTATAGCCAGGTGCTCAAAAGACAGTTGGACGCCGTACAATTGCCAGACGGGGTGGCGTTGATACAATATGTAGACGATATCCTTCTAGCAGCAGACACCACTCTAATAGCCTTCACGGCCACCATCCAACTACTACATTTCCTTCCAGAAAATGGTCACAAGGTTTCCCGAAAGAAATTGCAGTTCTGCAAACCACAGGTAACCTATTTAGGTCACCTCTTATCGAAAGAAGTGAGGAAACTCACACCCGACAGGATCCAGACAATACTAGACACTCCCGTTCCCAAAATTCAGAAACAAGTCCACTCTTTGATAGGCCTCACCTCATTCTGTCAACAATGGTTGCCGAACTTTAGCCTCATTGTTAAACCCCTTCTCTCCCTCCTAGCCAAAGACATCCCCTCACCTCTCCCCTGGACACCCGAATGCCAGTCAGCATTCAAAGAATTACGGGATGCCCTTTGTTCGGCACCTGTTCTAGGAACCCCAGACTACTCCAAACTATTCTTTCTCTACACACATGAAAGGGAGGGATGTGCATTATCAGTCTTAACACAGTCAATTGGTCACAAACATCGCCCTTGTGCATATTTCTCTGCCACCCTCGACCCAGTAGCTAGAGCTCTGCCAGCGTGCTTGCGAGCTGTGGCAGCTGCAGCAGTGTCCATACGCCAGAGCGAAGGAATAGTGCTCTCCAACCCAATCACTGTGTCAGTGCCTCATGCAGTCGATACACTACTCAACCAGACCAAAACCCTACACTTGACTAGCACCAGACTGATAGGATACGAGTTGACCCTGTTGGCACCACACATCACTCTGAAGCGATGCACCACTCTCAATCCAGACACATTGCTACCCCTACCCGAAAATGACCCTAGTGTGACTCCACTGCACGATTGCGTGACACTCACTGATGAACAAACAATGAGTAGAGTGGATCTCAGAGACACTGCCTTTTCAGAGCCAGATGGGGAACTATGGGTAGACGGCTCATGCATCAAACTCCCTGACCGCACCACCTCAGCCGCATATGCTGTAACCACAGCCCAAACCATTCTAGAAACAGCCCACATTGCCCAACGATCCGCCCAAGCAGCAGAACTCATTGCCCTCACACGAGCATGCATTTTAGGAGCTGGCACGACAGTAAACATCTAAACCGACAGTCAATACGCCTTCGGGGTGGTTCACCATTTTGGGCTCCTGTGGAGAGAAAGAAGGTTCCTGACTTCACACGGCACACCCATCCTGCATGGAGATCTAGTCTCCGCCTTGACAGAAGCAGTCCTCCTCCCCAAGCAGCTAGCAGAAATTAAATGCCAAGCACATAAGAAAGTGACTGATCTCATTGGACAGGGAAATGCACTTGCCGACGTTACTGCCCGAGCCACAGCCAAGGATAGAACCACAACACGAATGTACGTGACCAAGTCACAAGCTGAACAATGGACTGACGCTAGAACAACTGTAAGGGACATACAAACGACAGGCACACAAGACGAACTGACCGAGTGGGCACGGGTGGGACTAAAAGACGAGGAAGGCTACTGGAGGACAAAAGAAGGAAACAAATGGCTGCTACCCAATGCCTATCTGATCCCCATATTGACCATGGCACATTTACCTGCGCACATAGGATCTGCCCCCATGACCGAACTAATAACCAGAGTATGGCATAATGACAAGATAGCAGAATCGGCAAAACACCTAGTGCAACAATGCATAGTCTGCCTGCAACACAACCCAGGGAAAGGGACAGAAGTACCACAGGGAGGGTTTGGAGTCCCTGACCATCTATTTGAAGTCCTCCAAATGGATTACATCCAACTAGAGTGGTGCCATGGTCTAAAATATGTTCTAGTGGTTGTGTGCGCCTTCAGCAAATGGGTGGAGGCATACCCCACCCGCAACAACACCGCCTTAGCTACTGCAAAGGTGTTACTGAAGGAGTTCTTCCCTCGATATGGCCTTTGTAGAATTTTATAGAGCGACAATGGCCCCCCACTTCATAGCAGGAGTCATACAGAACATACTGAAGGGATAGGGGGTAAAACAAAAGTTCCATGCCGTCTTCCACCCCCAGTCAGCGGGCCTGGTAGAAAGACACAACGCCACACTAAAACTGAAACTAGCAAAGATAGTCGCCACAACCGGGTTGAAATGGCCCGACGCACTCCCATTGGCATTGCTATCAATGCGTTCCACCCCAACCAAACACCGCCTGACCCCGTATGAGGTGGTCTTCGGCAGGCCTATGAACATTTGGGCGGCACCAAAACCAACCTCCATTAATGATGTCCCGGACATACTAATGTCCAATTATTTGTATTAATTGACGAACGAACTAACACGTATCCATCAACAGGTGCAGCAAGCCATACCAGACGTTTCCAGGGGCCCGGGACATGATATCAAGTCTGGAGATTTCGTGCTGACAAGAAATTTTCAGAGGACAAAGAGTCTGGAACCAAGGTGGACGGGCCCCTGGCAAGTATTGATCACCACCCGAACTGCCCTTCGAGTGGAAGGAAAAAGAAACTGGCTGCACGCTCATCATTGTAAGAAAGTATCCCCAAAACTGGTTACCCACGAAGAAGTGGACCTACAAGAAGAACTGCTGACCAAAGATTGACCGGCCCACAGTTGCTACCCCGAAACAGAGACACTTGAACTGGCAGAGTTTCCCGACCCCATCGTACCATCCAAGAAAGGGTACAACTTGAGATCGACAAAAGGAGGGCACTTCGACGAGCAGGCCACTAACTGAGTCAAAGGTCTCAGATCGGTAACTAAAATCTACAAATGCTACCAGAAAAAGCACTAGACAAAAATGTGTGGCCCTGCCAGTCATTGAGCCCCTTGAAGATGATGGAAGAACACGGATGTCCGAAGAACAACCGCAAAGACTCCAAAACTGCCAAATTGCACAGCACAAAGACAATCGCACTTGTAGCAAAATCGTTTGATCATTGCTAAGGTTCTTTAAAGCAAGTCTTTCCCCTTGGGTAAGGTTATCATTGAAAAGATTACCCTGGTGTTTCTGGGTAGTTTTAAAATCCCACTCGTCAAGATCTTGTAACACCCTTTTATAAAAAGTGTCTACTGAATTACCACCAGGGAGAGTAGGTGTCCATTTAGATTTGTTTTTTAAGCCACTAGTGATAGAACAATCCATTTCTATGTCAAGTTCCTCAAGAAGACGGGTCATTGTATGTGGAGACTCCTACACTTCAGTGATAGACAATAAAAGTCGAGTAGCTTGTATTTCTTGAATACTAGGCACATCAGACACATTACTCAGGTTTGCAAGTGAAACTGGTTTATTCATTTTGGGGTTGCACACAAAAAAAATTCTTCAGCTTCAGTGCCCTTGCAAAATTATACAAGTCTACCTTCATTTTGCATATATCCCCAGTCTCTTTAGGATTGAAGCTTAATCCCTTGCTCAATAAGGAAACCATATCATTATCTAAAAGTTTCATTGAGAGATTAATGACCTGTAAGTCCCTGTCCACAGATACTATTTCTTTACGTTGCCTGAACGTAGTTTTCTCTTGTAATCTTCCTTGTCTCCTTTGCCCACCCCTTTGGCCTCTACGGGTTTTGGATCTTGTACTGATCTCCCTCCTTGGTTCCTGTTCCCCTTGTGTATGGTTCGGACTTCTAATAAAAAAGCCGAAACCGGGGTGGTGCTGCTGTTCTCATTTTCACTGTCACTAGTTTCTGGTATGCTAGTTGAAGTGGAGCTAGATGTTACCGAGATGTTATCTGTTTCTGGTGTAATGCCTGGTTTGGTATTACTTCTCACGAGTGAATCATATTTATGTGCGTATGTAAAAACTCGCCCGGTTTTGTAGTCTATCTCATCCCGCCTCAATTGTCTAGACTTCCTGTCCTTAATGTCTTTTTGGTGTCTTGCTAGTATGTCCTTTAAAATCACATAGTTTTTATCTGTGGCTTCTTTTAGGTTCATGTCCCTGATCTCATTTTCTAGGGTATCAATTTCTGCCTGCAGCTTACTGACCTTTCTGTCAGAGCTTTCAATTAGGATCATCATCAATGTTTAAGAGTTAATATTCAGAGATTCCTCCGACTTTACTAGGACATCCGCATCCAGTTCATCGTATGTAGGTAATACTTGAGAACGTAAACCCCTTGGAATTCTTTTTAATCTCAGGTATTGTTTTAAGGTAGCTCCGTCCCACCACCTAGCGTTTTCTGTCTTCTTAAGGCGTTCTAGTTTAAGGAATTTATCCCTCAATCCCATACTCTGTGTGGAATTACCTCTGGTTATAGTGTTCTTGTTACTAATATCAGTAGAGAGGGTTCCAAAAAATTCCTCTGCTTCTTTATCCCTGTCCATGATTATATAAGTCACTTCAATTTAAGACAATATAAACAAGTCTGAAACGTTGCGGCAGCCCTACCCGAGACAGAGTAATTTACACCAGAAAAAAAGGGTTTTGAGTATACGGGATATATGGGCGCTCAAGCAATATTAACGTAATAGATTTTTTTCATAAGTAAAGGTGCCAGCATGGAGGGGAAACCCACAGAACCCCTTAATTTAAGTATGAAACCGATCACACCTATAACATGAACACAAAGTCCTGCGCACTCAAACAAAGTATATACAACAATGTGATAATACACAAAATCGGAAAGAAATCTGTCCAAAGTCGGTTCTTGGAGTTTCATGTATCCCCTTTTATTTGGTCATCAGATCATTGATAATTCACAGCCAGCCGACACGTGTTTCATTGTAGGACTGTACACACACAGTTACTACAACTCTTCAGGGCTGGAAAAAATATAAAATGGATGACCTAAGTGACAAGCCTGCTTAAAAAGTTCAAGCGATAGATTTACAAAATGTATATCCAGAAGTGACATTTCTTATTCAGAAACATCTCATCGTGAGGAACCCATAAATTACTTAAGTTCAATGGTCTACTGAGAGTTTGTGAGACCTACCTTTTCCTATCTGAAGAAAAGAACTGCCGCAACTCTGACAGTGGCCCTATCGGTGGTAAACGTCTCTGGCCTTGTCTGCATTGAAGGCCACGGGACAAAGATCATGGGTCACAGACCACGTCAAATAACAAGAACTCTGAACACTGCCGAGCCCCCTACATTTGTTGCATCACCCAACATGTACTTCATCTGTTGTACCAAAGCCTACACCTGGGTCCCAAAAGGTTGGGGGGGCACATGCTACATCGCCTTTGTTCTGCCTCCAACATACACAGCACCTGCAGAACACCACCGAGAAAGGAGTTCCAAAGACACAGATCAAGTGGACTCTGCCGCATCACAATTCCTCGATGCAGTAAAAGGACTCGTACCACTATGGGGTCCGATAGCAAAACAGCCGAACCATCAGGCACCTATCTCAAGCAATTGAAACAGCCTTAAACATCACAGCTGGCATCCTTACCAACAACACTAACACAAAGTCCTGCGCACTCAAACAACATATATACAACAATGTGATAATACACAAAATCGGAAAGAAATCTGTCCAAAGTCGGTTCTTGGAGTTTCATGTGTATCCCCTTTTATTTGGTCAACAGATCATTGATAATTCACAGCCAGCCGACACGTGTTTCGTTGTAGGACTGTACACACACAGTTACTACAACTTTTCAGGGCTGGAAAAAATATAAAATGGATGACCTAAGTGACAAGCCTGCCTAAAAAGTTCACGATAGATTTACAAAATGTATACCCAGAAGTGACATTTCTTATTCAGAAAAACCTCATCGTGAGGAACCCATAAATTACTTAAGTTCAATGGTCTACTGAGAGTTTGTGAGTGACCAAATCATACTTATATTTCCAAAAAAAGGTTGATTGCATATATGCGTCGTGGTAGAGAGTGAAAAACACATTAGATGATTGTATATAAAAAACATTATTTTTTTCTCTTGATAATTGTTTCAATACACATTATAACTCAAGGTATTAAAAGTGTGACACAAAACCGCAAGCAGTTCCCAAGAACGTGACAAAGCGTAACAGATTATAAGCTACCTCAATGGCTGAATCCTCTGTAGTTAGGCTAATAATATATGACAGGTAGAGAAAAAGGAAGAAAAACGGAAAGGCCATGGTATTAGTAATCCATTATCCAATATTTGGGTACACCCCTATGGGACTTTAGGACAAACTAAAAGAGGTTCTTACCCCAACTCCGGTGATACTTCCAACCCGGAAGGGTAACCTCGTTGTGTGGTGAGAGCGGTATAGTAATCACTGCAAAGTAATTAATGCCACAAATTCAGAGATAAAATAGCTAGGGGTACGTACGCCAAGTAAAACTTCAAATTATAGGCAATTAAAATCTAGTTTAAGGACGAAGACACTGCACCAGTGTTCATTTGAACAGACACGTCGAACATTAAACTATACAATTTATGCGCGAATGTAACTCGTACTTATTAGCCCGTCGTTATTGAGAAACTGCACAGTGCTTCATATGATACCAAACCATATTAAATATAAAGAAACACTTCATCACAGGAGGTCGAAAATGCCTATAAAATACTCCCATATTGTATCTTAACCATCAAGACCTCCGTAATCTTACCCGATATCTGTTTAAAATAATCCAAAAAACACCAGTTAATCCACAATTTTACGCATTCCAATATTCGGAAAATCCATTATTTACAGCCAATATAATATCCTTCAAAAGACACAAGGGTACGTGTGGTATCTTTCTCTGTAAAATGGAGAAACATACCATTAGTCCGTATTGCCAAACATAAGGAACGGTAAATAATTATGTTCAACAAGGATGTCGCGAAAGTCAATTAAACTTTCTACGAGGGTTCGGGAAATTACCTGCGGCCGAATCGCCCTCGCTTCACTGGCGTCTATTACCCGGAAGTGACTCAGGCCCGACTCGGAAGCGGATATAAATCCGGTTGCATGTCCAGAGTCTAGACCGCTGAACCGATAAGGTGTAATGCCCAATTAGTCTAATGGCCGTAAAGTAAATCCATAAGTCAACCCCATAATAATGTGATCTACAACATTCCTACCTCGATCCCCCTCTGCCACGGGATACTTTCTCGTGAGGACGCCCTGCCCTGGGACACGCAGGCCACGCCCACCACCTGACAGGCCACGCCCCTTTTTCGACGAACGTTCAAATAGCGCGCCAAACCAAGCGCGAGGCAGAACATTTTGACCTCCTGAGGCGGAAGCCGGGAGAGTCGAGTTAGCATTTTAAAAATTGTGTAAAACTGTGTAATTTGAAGTGATTTTAAGACTTGATTTTACTATTTCGAGTGTGATAATAATGTGATCTACAATATTCCTACCTCGATCCCCCTCTGCCACGGGATACTTTCTCGTGATAACGCCCTGCCCTGGGACACGCAGGCCATGCCCACCACCTGACAGGCCACGCCCCTCCCTCCGCCACTATTTATCATGTGTTACCACCGGAAGCGCAGCGGACGGGCGCAGCGGGGGCGCCGTTTGCGCGCCGAAGGCGCGCCTAAGGCAAGCCCGTCTGCGCCCGTCCGCGACCAGACTGCGGCCGGGGCCAGACATGCTGCTGGCTGTGGATCACAAGATGGAAGGATAGTGTAGTCAGGTGAGGACCTAAAGGCTCTTGTCCCCCCATCCAAATGCTGCCTGCACTCTACAGACCCTCTGACTTTCGCCCCTCCTCAGATATGCAGCAATTGTGAAATAGTTTTTGGCAGTGAAGACTCTGTGAGGCCCCCTAATCCCAAATCCCCACCTCAGATAGGCCTTAGAGCTGGCTTACTGAACTGTAGATCCCTAGCCAAACATGCTGATGATGTCTGGCTTTTACTTGAAGAACAGGAATGGGATATCCTGTTTTTAACAGAAACATGGATTAAGGAAGACAACCTGACCTCCATTGCACTGGCAGTCCCTTCGGGATTTAAAATATGCCTCGCCAACCACTCTGGGACGAAAAGAGGCGGTGGCGTAGCTATTATTTTTAAAGAGCACTTAATATTAACTTCCTCAGCCCCCACGACTATTCAAGGAATTGAAGGCCTTCACTTATGCTTTCAGGCGAGCCCTCAGCTCTCACTAGCAGGATTGGTGATATATCGCCCTCCGGGTGGCGTAGATCCCAACCTAATTACCCTACTGGACACGATTGTTCAGAGCTCGCTCCTCCACCCCCATTTCCTTGTGGTGGGTGACTTCAACATCCACATGGATAAACCCGACTGTGCCATGGCAGAGCAACTCAGAGCTACTTTAAGCACGGCCAGTCTTAGACTGATCAATGAGGGCCCTACACATACGGGGGACCATACTATTGATCTCATCTTCTCTATTATAAAAAATGTGCTGCCCGAGGTACCACTCCCCCTCACTTGGTCAGACCACTCACTTGTCCCATTCACACTGAAATTGGTGCATGACATTTCTACGTCAAGCAAATGTTACTTCCTAAAAAGGCAATGGAAAAAGCTGACCCCCAAGACTATGGGCCCTGTCTTGGCACAAACCACCCCATCTCTGACAAATAATGCCAATATTGATGCTCAACTCCTCAACGAGTGGGTTGGAAAGATGGTTTCCTCCATTGCGCCAGCCTCCCGAGCACTATCAAATAGAGACTCTCCCTCAGCACCCTGGTTCTCGCAGGAACTAAGAAAAGAGAAAGCAGCTTGTAAAAAGTTGGAGAGACTCTGGAGAGCAAGTTATGGCCTGGAGGAAAGAACTAGGTATAAGGAAGCCTCTAAAAATCTACGGAAAGCTATTAGAAAAAGTAAAAAACGCTTTTACGCAGACTCGATTCTACAGTGAAGTAGTGTGGCTCACTGGTTAGAGGCGGCAGACCCGAGAGCAGAGGACGGCCCGGGACCAGGGTTCGATTCCCGGCGCGGCAGGTTTCTGGACCAGGGTCAGCGGACTCGATAATTCTCTCACCTCGGTGCCCACTCTGATCAGCGATCACACTAGGCAACTCTGGGCATTAGCTTGCCTCATCTTCACTAACGGCCCCACCAGACCGCTGGGGATGCCTGGTCTCACCCTGGAGATACCCATTAAGGGACCATCTCTCAGGGAAGCCAGGAAGGGTTTCGCAGCGGTCGAAGCGCCTTGGGACCCTCCGGGTAAGTAGTGCGCTATATAAATGCCTATACATTTACACACACACAGGCAGAACAGTCTAGTAAACAGATCTTCAAAGTAGTACAGTCATTTTTTAAACCAAAGTGCATTGAGAGGGAGGTTGCTCCAACAGTTATGCTATGTGAGCAAATTTCCGAGTTCTTTGACAAATAAATTAAAAAGGTCTATGACTCTGTTGGACCAGTAATAAAAACAGTGAAACAGGACCTCGCGAGTAATGGCGAGCTAGGTGAGACTTTCACCCAGTTCCTGAATATCCCCCTGAGTGAAGTAAGGCAAGAACTCGTCCGATGCAAATCTGGTTCACCCGACGACCCTTGCCCTGCAAAATTATGGAGCTCTATAGCCGACTTCGTAGCCCCTACACTTCAACATATCTGGAACTCCTCCATTTTTTCGGGCATATTTCCGGATGTATGGAAACACGCTACCCTCCTGCCCTTAAAGAAAAAGCCTAATGGGGATCCAGAAGATCTCACTAATCTCCGCCCAATATCCCTATTAGCTGCCCCGGTAAAAATGTTGGAGAAAGTCATACAGCGCCAACTGAGTAAATTTGTAGAAGTAAATAAAATCCTACATGAAACACAGTCTGGCTTCGGCCCCGGCTTTAGCACGGAAACAGCGCTTATTGAGGTAGCCGAGTCAGTAAGGTGGTCAATGGATGCAGGGAACTCAGCTATGCTGGTACTCCTGGATCTGTCGGCCGCCTTCGATACGGTGGATCACGCCAGACTACTCAGCCGGCTGGCCGAGATAGGGATTCAGGATAAGGCGTTGGGTTGGATACACTCTTATCTATCCCAGAGAACTCAGAAGGTGGCACTTGGGACGATCTCTTCGGCACCCAAGACCCTTGGCTGTGGAGTTCCGCAAGGGTCGGCCCTAAGCCCCCTTTTGTTCAACGTCTACCTTGCTCCTCTCTTTACGCTAATTGCCAACTGGGGTGTCAAGGCAATTTCGTATGCCGATGACACCCAGTTGGTTTTTCCGTACTCCGAGATCACGCAAGAGTCCTTTTCAAACTTCAAAGGCTGTCTCCAAGATGTAGCACATTGGATGAATGCAAATAAATTAAGACTCAATGCCAATAAGACCGAAATTATCTTTTTTGGCAAGGGTCCCCCTCCCGCGTCAGAACTTTGGTGGCCGATGGAGATGGGCCCTGCCCCCTCACCTAGTCACACGGCAAAAAATCTTGGAGTGAGATGGGATGATAGTATGTCTTTTACCTCCCATACTCAACAAGTTGCCGGCTGCTGCATGAGTAAACTGAGAAATCTCCGAAAAATCCTCAGACTCCTTCCAGAGAGCTGCCGAAAAACGGTTATCCACGCTACTGTTACCTCAAGGCTGGATTATGCCAACGGACTCTACCTAGGCCTACCAAAATACCTGAAACAAAAGCTTCAGGTAGTTCAAAATGCGCCTGCGAGACTGTTACTGCGAATTCCACTCAAGCAGTCAATCTCTCTGCATCTTCGATCCCTGCACTGGCTGCCAGTTGCCAGCAGAATAAAGTTTAAAGCACTGACGTTGGCATTTAGATCTCTGCATGGCTCCTGTCCAGAATACTTGAAAAACCGCCTCCCCAGATATTCCCAAACCCGTGCATTGCGGTCCAATTGCCGTGTTCAATTGGCAGTCCCACGCACGAAAAAAAGGCTCGACTAGGCGGTCGGACTTTCTCGGCTAACGTCTCCGCTCTGTGGAATACCCTGCCACAAGAAATTCAACAGGCTCCTTCTGAACCCTGTTTTAAGACACTGCTGAAAACTTGGCTCTTTACCCAACCCCGTTAGCTTTTCCATCATTAGCCCCGGGTCTTCTGTGTTCTACTAGCGCCGGGACACCTCCTCGCGAGGTAGCTGTTGCGCTATACAAAATTCAGTATTATTATTATTATTATTAATGCTCATGGCCCCATTTGATGTGGTCGCACTATATACCAAATTTGGCTCAGAATTGAGATTACAAGCAGTAACACATATGTTAAGTACACGACCAGCCACTGAGTGGCTACAAAATGAAATGCTAATTAGAATGATGCAAATTATTCTACATAACAACTTTTTCTTATTTGACGGAAACAAATCAGGGGGGTAGCAATGGGGTCTAAATTTTCCCCCTCTTTTGCTTGCCTGTTTATGGGTTGCTAGGAGAAAGATTGGATTTGGGGGGACAGAGGAAGCAAATGGACGGACAAGATCATTTATTGGGGCAGATACATCGACGATTGTCTCCTACTGTGGGCTGGTACACATGATGAACTGCTGGAGTTTTTGGAATATGTGAATAACAATCTATATGGGATGCAATTTACCATGGAATCAAGCAGCATACACATCTCCTTCCTAGATATACAATTATACACTGAGGGAGACAAATTAAAGAGCCGACTATTTATGAAAAATACTGCATGTAACTCTATCTTACACGCCGACAGCTCTCACCCAATACATCAGATCAGTGCCATACCTTATGGGGAGTTTGTCAGAGCCAGGCGAAATTGTAGCGAGGAATGTGAGTTCTATACTTGTATTGAGGACATCACTCAACGTTTTGAGAAGAGAGGTTATTCCCCTACTGTTCTCAGAAAAGCCAAAAACAGGATTAAGAGGGTTAAGAGGGAAGATACACTAAAACCAAAACCCACTCCTAATGAGAGAAAAGACAACATTCGAATGGTTACTGATTTCAATGAGCTCAGTCATGTTCTTCGCAGAAGCCTCAAAAGACATTGGGGGATTCTTGCGGCGGATAAGACATTGACCCCCCATATCACCAGACAACCACAAATTTCATTCAGGAGAGGCAGGACTCTACGCAATAGACTCAGCCCTACAGTACCCAAGATAGGAAATATACACTCCTGGTTGAGTTCTATAAACATGGGTTTCTTTGAATGTGGGTTCTGTGGGGTATGCCGGTGGGCCAAACACAAGACGAAATGTTTTAAGGGCTGTGACAACAAAACCTATAATATTCAGACGAATATCAACTGCTTGACTAAATTTGTGGTCTACATTATTGAATGTAAATGTGGAGTACAATACATAGGAAGTACGATCAGGAGCCTGAAAGATAGAATTGGGGAACATGTTAGAGTCTTGCTACAACAAGATGCTAGATATCCAGTAGCGATTCATGCCAGCATATGCCAGGCCCAAGGTCCCAAAAAGGAATTTGCTTTCTTTGGAATAGACCATATTCCTATAAATATCAGAGGTGGAAAAAGGGAGTTGCGCCTTAGGCGCGCAGAAGCATTCTGGATCATGAGGCTTCATACAGTTCGGCGGGGACTCAACTGTGATCCAGAGATGCAATTCTTCCTTGGTGAGTAACACCTTGATTTTAGGTCGGCCGAGATAGAATAGCTTTTGCTGATATATGACTACTATTACATATGATTTAGTAGCTTTTCTTCCCTTGTTTAACAACGGGTTTCAAGAATATTTCCCAGGGTTGTGGACCAGGATGCAGTATAGTAAATGAAACATTACATGTATGGATCACGTAAAGTATATGTTGTAAACTCTTACGTGAATTCATAACTTTATTAATTCTGTCACATTACATGTATGGACGTGCTTTTATTACATTATTAGGCAAACCCGACCGTATCATATAAACTTATTCCATGTTTTTCGACCCTTTTGGTCTTGTTGTCTTCTCATATGGTATTAATAGATTGATAAACCACTTTCCTTCCTTTACGTTAGCCTCTTTTCCCGCCTTAATGATAGCTTGGTGTCTTCATCATGCTCAATATTTGATTTTATTGCGGGCTATTAGAGGTTTTACCGCTCGGTCGTTTGTAATCCTCCAAATAGGACGGGTAGAACCAAATTCGGCAATTCGAGACCATACGCGGACTAGTTAGTTGTTGGTCACGCGTACAGACATTAACTCATTAATATTCTCACATGGTGTTCGCCACATTATGGGGTAGACTTATGGACTTACTTACGGACAGTTAGACTAATTGGGCATTACACCTTATCAGTTCAGCGGTCTAGACTCTACACATGCGACCGGATTTATATCCGCTTCCGAGTCGGGCCTGAGTCACTTCCGGGTAATAGAAGCCAGTGAAGCGAGGGCGATTCGGCCGCAGGTAATTTCTCGAATCCTCGTAGAAAATTTATTGACTTTCACGACATCTTTGTTGAACATAATTATTTACCATTCCTTACGTTTGGCAATATGGACTAATGTTATGTTTCTCCATTTTACAGAGAAAGATACCACACGTACCCGTGTGTCTTTTGAAGGATATTATATTAGCTGTAAATAATGGATTTTCCGAATATTGGAATGCGTAAAATTGCGGATTAACTGGCGTTTTTTGGATTATTTTAAACAGATATCGGGTAAGACGATACGTATGATTACGGAGGTCTTGATGGTTAAGATACAATATGGGAGTATTTTGTAGGCAGTGGGGCATTTTCGACCTCCTGTGATGATGTGTTTCTTTATATTTAATATGGTTTGGTATCATATGTAGCAATGTGCAGTTTCTCAATAACAACGGGGCTAATAACTACGAGTTACATTCGCGCCTAAGTTGTATAGTTTAATATTCGACGTGTCTGTTCAAATGAACACTGGTCCAGTGTCTTCCGTACTTAAACTAGATTTTAATTGCATATAATTTGAAGTTTTACTTGACGTACGTACCCCTAGCTATTTTATCTCTGAATTTGTGGCATTAATTACTTTGCAGTGATTACTATACCGCTCTCACCACACAACGAGGTTACCCTTCCGGGTTGGAAGTATCACCGGAGTTGGGGTAAGAACCTCTTTTAGTTTGTCCTAAAGTCCCATAGGGGGGTACCCAAATATTGGATAATGGATTACTAATACCATGACCTTTCCGTTTTTCTTCCTTTTTCTCTACCTGTCATATATGATTAGCCTAACTACTGAGGATTCAGCCATTGAGGTAGCTTATAATCTGTTACGCTTTGTCACGTTCTTGGGAACTGCCTGCGGTTTTGTGTCACACTTTTAATACCTTGAGTTATAATGTGTATTGAAACAATTATCAAGAGAAAAAAATAATGTTTTTTATGTACAATCATCTAATGTGTTTAGATTTGACACGGGTGTCAATTTTCACTCTCTACCACGACGCATACATGTAATCAACCTTGTTTGGAAATATAAGTATGATTTGGTCACTCACAAACTCTCAGTAGACCATTGAACTTAAGTAATTTATGGGTTCCTCACGATGAGGTGTTTCTGAATAAGAAATGTCACTTCTGGGTATACATTTTGTAAATCTATCGCTTGAACTTTTTATGCAGGCTTGTCACTTAGGTCATCCATTTTATATTTTTTCCAGCCCTGAAGAGTTGTAGTAACTGTGTGTGTACAGTCCTACAACGAAACACGTGTCGGCTGGCTGTGAATTATCAATGATCTGATGACCAAATAAAAGGGGATACACATGAAACTCCAAGAACCGACTTTGGACAGATTTCTTTCTGATTTTTTGTATTATCACATTGTTGTATAAACGTTGTTTGAGTGCGCAAGACTTTGTGTTCATGTCATAGGTGTGATCTGTTTCATACTTAAATTGAGGGGTTCTGTGGGTTTCCCCTCCCTGCTGGCACCGTTACTTATGAAAAAAATCTATTACGTTAATATTGCTTGAGCGCCCATATATCCCGTATACTCAAAGCCCTTTTTTTCTGGTGTACTTACCAACAACACTGCTGAGCTTCAGGCGGTCCGCCTGGTGGCTTTACAGAACCGCATTGTTCTAGATGTGGTACTAGCTGACCGTGGAGGAGCATGCCGCATCATCGGTGCCAGTTGCTGTACTTATGTCCCTGACAACTCACCTTCTGTTTTCAAAGCAATTGAACATCTCCACAGGCTGGCGTCAGAAATCCATCAGGAATCAGAGACTTGGACACTTGGAAGCTGGTTTTGGGGCACTTTGAAAGAATGGGGCTTGAAAATAATAATGATCCTCTTGGTTCCAATATAGCAATGTGTGGCTGTTGTTTGGGGATACATTGTATACCACTTTTGTGTTCTCTTTGTCTAAACTGTTTGCACCCTAAGACTATGGACACTAAACTCACGAAGATGAGAGTAATGAACGATAAAGAGATACAGGACATTATGGACATTGAAATATACTAGCAAGCTGGCTAAGTTATGTTCAAAGGGAGGACTGTAGAAAGTAAAACGACAAACATGAACATTGCCTGCGCCATCTTGTTTAGCGAGTGCCTTTACGTGCGCGTAAGCTGGAACCATTTTAGACATCATGGCCATTTCGTACTCTGCTGGTGACCTATGTGACACTACGACCTCGCTATCATCCCCCAGCGCTCTGACCAAGCTTGAACAAATGTACTGGGGTTGTAAAACCTTGTCATCATGACAAAGCCCCGGAGTCACTTCCCGCACCAAACCCGTTTGTCCTTTCATCCTCCATGCTCGGGCAAGCCCTTTTGATATCCTCCTTCACCGCACCTGGCTACTCAATCCAATCACAGGCACTAACTGACCACTGCGGACATGGTTTATTACCCACACATGGCAGGGCTTGTTTCAGTGACAAAGGGGCCTGTTTTAATCAATGACACGAACCCTTAGATCTGAACGATCCCACGTGTTTCTAGATCCTGCCCGAATGTCCAGATGCGAGATAACAATCATCTGTTAGATCTGGGTCGGGGGACGATTGCTGCTGGGTTTGTGTGAGAACCTGACTGAGGCGGGGATTCCAAGGATGTTTTACCATGCTAATAAACTGGTACAATGTGTATAAAAGACTGAACCACGGAGATGCAGTTAGAGCACGTCCCGACGACATCCCGGTGTCTGAGTTGATGTGTTATCCTCTGGAGTAATAAACCTGTTTCTTGCCTTCCAGTTGCCAGCGCCCGCCTCGTTATTTTGATAGATATCTATAAGGTGAATAAAAGGTGTTTTGCGCCGGGCAGCATCGGTGGTCTCAGGAGATTCACTGTTTTTCAAAATTGGCGGAGGTCAAGTCCAAGGATGAAAAATGTCTTGCCCCCTCAATAGAATCCAGCATTTTAGTTATGTTGGGTAAAGGGTAATGATCAACAATAACTGCTTTGTTGAGCTCCCGCGAGCCGACACAGAGCCTGGCTTCCCCATTGGCTTGCGGGCCATAACAACAGGAGAAACCCACTCCGTTGCTTTAACTTCTTGAATTATGCACTTGGCTAAGAGATTGTCTAATTCAACTTTTATGCAGTGCCTTACTAACAGAGGTGCATTCCTAACCTTAGCTGTTTTTGGAACAGCATTAGATTTTACCTTTATCCAATGTACATAGTTTTTGAGACACACCCAGCTCACCAGCAAAGACCTCAGGGAATTCCTTGATCCAGTCTCGATTAGCATTACTAACAACCCTAACTGGTGGTAATTCTTTTATGCAGACAGATCTCATTGTGATCAAGGCAGATATGTAGATCATGCTGATGGAACCAACGTATGAGCGAATCCCCTTTCATCAAGACATAGATTTTACCAGGCAAGGATCTCCCTTTTAAGTCAATCATGCCCCAGAAATAACCCAGCAACTCAATAGTCCCCCCACCTTAACCTATCAGTCTAATGTCTGGCTTCAACAGGGTGACGTTGCCCAGCAAATTACGCTCATAAAAAGTTTTTGGGACTAGAGTTATCTTGGCCCCAGAGTCGAACAGCATGCTCATTGGAGCATCATTGATCAAAACTAGCTCCTGAGGGCCATCACTAGCTTTCCCTGCGACTGGGAGAATATTGATTCCTTCCATTTCTTCTTCATAAAGTTCAACTTCCATGACTTTTTTATGCTTGTTGCCCATTCTGCAGCTTTTTGAGACGTGACCTTTTCTCTCACAAGTTTTTCACATGGCCTTCCAGCCTGGGTGGTCTTTAAAGTTGGCCATATGGCCAGGGTTGCCACACCTGAAGTACTTCACCTAAATCTTTTTGTGTTAAAGGGTTTTGAAGTGGTGCTTGATTTGGGTTCAACAAATCTATCCACCAGCACCTTGACATCAATGTTCTCCCTTTTTCACCTGAACAGTCTTTGCGTATAATATCAACACACGCTCTTGAATGCTAGTGACTTTTGGCTATGGTCAGCACTTCTTGAAGCAATGGCTTTTCTTTTTGCCACAGGGCATCTCTCGTTTTGTCGAGGGCGCATCCCAACATGAACTGATATCTTAACTGCTCCTCTAAGCTGCATCAAAATTGCACGTGGAAGCCAATTTGCGCAAGGTAGTGATGTACTGTTTGACTGACTCATCCTGCCTTTGCATCCTTCTCCCAAAAAGATATGGTTCAAGGACAGTACTCACTTTGGGGAGGTGGTGCAAGTCCAACTTTTTGAAGCAGATCTCGTATTCATTAAGAATGGCAGAGTCACTCTCAGAGAGTTCAGGATGGTGTTCAAAGAATTCTTGTCCCTCAGAGCCCAAACAATGCATTAACAATGAGGCTTTCCTCTCTGCGCTTAACCCCTTCCATGCTCATGACGAGCTCAGCTCGTCATGAGGCACAGTGGAGCTGTGCTGATGACGAGCTGAGCTCGTCATGAACAATGGACTTCACCATAAATCAGCACAGGAGGGGAAAATGCACAGCACCGATGTGGTTAAGGAAATGCCACAGACACGAGCATAATGTGTGAAAACCTTCTTTCACTTCAGCCACGAGAGAGAAGCAACTCCTGGAGATGTCAACAAGAAGGGAGGGGCAGTGACATTATGTATGATGTACGTACTATTTTTTTTTTTTATTCTTTTTATTTTCAAAGTAAAGAAAGATCATAATCACCACAGCACAAGCACGTATTAGCATATTATCATTAGCAATAGTACATTTCCAGGAAGACACATGGATTAAATAGTTTGACGTTTCAATAAGCATCATGAAAGTAGGTCCAGTTCATACATTCTTCTATACATTAATCAATTAGCTCGTCAACAGTCCTGATCATGGGGGGTTCACAGATGTTGCCTCTTTACTCATTTCATTTAGCCCATACAGCAACCCATTTCCTCGGACAGCCTCTAGACATGTATACCGTCTTTTCCTGCACCATATTCCAGTCCATATCTTTCTGCCAGGCCCCCAGTGTTGGTGGTGTGGCCGCACCCCATAGTCTTGCGATGTTTCTTTTTGCTATTGCCAGACCCAGTGTGGCCCATATTTTGCCCTTTACAGGGAGGTCAGAGGGTTCCCAGATGTTAAGGAGGCACCTCTTCACTTCAGGCTGCAATTCCACCCCCACACCCCTCTCATACAATCAAGCACCTGTGCCCAGTAAACTTGCACCTCCCGGCATTCCCACCATATGTGTAGAAAGGTTCCCACCTCCCCACACCGTCTTCGGCAGAGTCCGTCATCGCTGCGGCCCATCAGGACCAGCCGGGAACCAGAAATATACACTATGTGTAGGACTTTTAATTGAATGAGTCGCAACTTGGCTGGTATTGCTATCTCTTTTGGGGACGCTAGCGCCTTGCGCCATTCTTCGTCATCAATTTTCAGTCCGTCTGCCTCCCACTTCTCTTTAAGGGCCCACAGTGGGTCAGGGGTATGGTTAATGAGTTTTTTGTATGTGAGCGATATGGCCTTTTCCGGGAGGTGGCCATCTAGCAGTCTGTCCTCTAGTGGCGAGGACTCTGGGAGCTGTGTCCCAGGAGGAATATTGGCCTGTAGTTCATGTCGGACGTGCATGTATTGGAAGTGTTCTGTCTGAGCCAGATCATACGTGCGTTGAAGGGTGTCAAATGTGAGCACTCCCGCGGGGCCCCATAAGTCCTTGACCAGAGAAATGCCTATTAAGTCCCAGTTCCTAAAGCCCTTCGTGCGGCTAAGGGTGCCTAGCCTCTCAGAGGCCCACAGTGGGGTTGCCTGGGTAAGTTTGCCCACCCAGCCCAGTTTCTTCTGAACTATGTGCCACAGCTGGACAGAGTGATTGGTTGGCCCCGTCAATCGGTACCTTCCCTGTCTGGAGTAAAGAGCCACCTCGAAGTTCCCCCCTGGAAGGAGCCATTTGTCCATCTCGTACCCAGGGTCATTACCTGCACAGTATGTCCTCTGATTGATGGCCGATAGATGCGCCGCCCAGTAATATTTCCTGATGTCAGGTAATGCTATCCCCCATCAAACCAGCCCAGAGTTAGCTTCTGGAGGGAGATGCGGGGCGTACCCGCCGAGAGAAGGTCCCTTTGGGTTACCTCAAAGCGGCAAAGCATTTATTCGGGACTAGGTCCGGGTGATTCTGGAGGACATAAAGGAATCTTGGCAGCGCCATCATTTTAAATAGGGCGGCCCGGCCTAGTAGCGATAGTGGGAGGTTCTTCCAGACCGCTACGTCTCTTTGGAGCTGCCGCAGGTGAGGCAAAAGGTTTCGCTCGTACCGTGCAGCACGGTCTTTGGATATGTAAATGCCTAGGTATGTGAACACGTCGCTGGCTATTTGGATCGGGCAATCGGCAGGTGTCTGCGGGGGGGGGGTCTGCACAAAACATAAATGAGAGATTTCCCCCAGTTAATAGTGTAACCGGAGTACTCCCTAAACCTCCGGAAAATGTCTAGTGCTGCCGCTAGGGACTCTTGTGGCTTCGTGAGGTACAGGAGGATGTCGTCCACGTAAAGCGAGATCCTATCCTCCTAGCCGTCTGCCCATCATATCCCCTGCAGTGAGGGGGTCTGCCTCACCCACGCTGCCAATGGTTCAATGGCCAAAGCAAATAGCAGGGGTGAGAGGGGGCATCCCTGTCGTGCCCCCTCCCTAAACTGAAGGCCTCTGAAAGTTTGTTGTTGACTACGACCTGAGCTAACGGACCTGCATAAAGGAGCTATACCCAGCTAATGAAGCTAGGGCCGAACCCCAACTTTCGAAGTACTTTCATCATGTACGGCCACTCTAGGGTATCGAAAGCCATGGCCGCATCTAATGACACCACCACTGCCTCTCTGCGTAGCCGGTGGCAGCAGCCCAGCACCCCATGGAGGCATCATAGATTCAACGCTGTATTGCGGTGAGGCATAAAGCCCGATTGGTCTGGGTACACCAGTGTATGGAGGACCAGTCTGATCCTGTTGCCCAAAACCTTGGCCAGGAGTTTTGGTTCCACATTGAGCAATGATATCGGCCTATAGGAGGCACAGAACTCTTTAGGCTTCCCCACCTTGGGGATTGCCAGGATTGTGGCTATCCGGTGGTCATGGGGCAGACTACCTAGCTCCCTACTTTCCTCGAACATCTGCTTGAGGTGCTCACCCAGGCCATTTGGTTTGAGGTTATAGAGCTCCACAGGTAGCCCATGGGGCCCTAGGGCCTTCCCAGGGCGAAGTTCATTGATGGCCTTCACTATTTCTTCCAACACCAGGGGTGCTTCTAGAGTCTCTTTTTTGTCCTCGGAGAGGGATGGGAGGAAAATGTCCTCCAAGAAGGCCGCCGAATCACTTTCCGTCATTGCGGATCTCCAAGCGTAAACTTGTTGATAGTATGACACGAACTCCCTGACTATATCTTGCGGGTCCGTTAGAACCGTTCCCGTAGCCGTCTGCAACTCAGCGACCACCTTCTGAGCATGTTGCTTCCTGTCCAACCACGCTATAAGTTTGCCCGCCTTATCTCCTTGATCATAGAGCCTCCCTTCTCTGTCCCTCGCCAATGTCCTGGCTGCGTCTGTAGCAAGGTCCCTGTACTCTGTGGCCTTCTATTGGAGCTGGTGTATCGTGTCTAGGCTCTCAGTGCAGTGTGCAGTGTCCTCAAGGGTATGCAACTCAGACTCCAGAGTCTGCAGTTGTGTCTCATGTTCCTTGTGGCTTCCCGCTATTGCTGAGAGTGCTTCTCCCCTTACCACCGTCTTGAAGGCCTCCCATAGGACCACCCCCGAGTCCACAGACCCCGAGTTTTTATCAAAGTAGCGATCGATCACCTGGGTATCATTCTTCTGTATAGCTTCACCCTTCAATTGCCACGAGGCAATGGGAGCGACACAGCTAACCTGCCGGTCGCCTAGCGTAAGATGCACCCAGAGAGGGGAGTGATCCGAGTTGCCCTTTGCCAGGTGGGTGACTTCACGTATCATCATGTCCTGGTGCATTGGTGCCAGGAGGTAATCTAGGCGCGAAAAAGTGTGGTGTGGACCTGACAAGAAAGTGTACTGTTTTTGTGTTGGGTGCAGGAGGCGCCATAGATCGACCAGTCCGAACGCCTCCCGGAGATTGGGGAGCCACCGCTGCCCCACCCGATATCTCTCGCCGGTTGCCTGTCTATTTGCCCCAAGACCACCGCGTTGAAGTCACCACCCAGCAGCAGGAGGCCTTCCGGGAGGGACAGTACGAGCTCTCCCAGGTCACTATAGGATTGTGTCTGGAGGCCTGGAGGGATATAGACCGACACTAGGGTGAGTCTACGGCCCTCCAATTTCCCAGAAATAGCCACAAAGCGCCTCATGGGATCTACCTCCACCACAATGGGAAAGTTGCATCACACCAAAACACCTACCCCTCGAGACCCCGAAGTGAAACCGGCATGTGCCGCTAGTGTGTATCCACATCTGTTTAGTGCCTGGCATGTGTTCCCCCTCAGGTGCATCTCCTGCATTAAGACTACGTCTGGCAAGTGTTTCTTCACAAACTGCAGCACGATACACCGTTTGAGTTTTTCCCCCATACCATTGACGTTCCAGCTAATTAGTTTAAGACTCCTATCCCACTTCATAGCCATGGACCCTGTAGCTAACCAGTGCTCTCCTGTGTGTCCTATGTTGCTGTTTCAGAATATGTGCCCTGCCGTGGTGTGCTGCTAACAACCTCGCCCCTCCCCCTCCAATGTGCAACCGTCCCTGTCTCTCCCCCTTCACTCTCGTCCCTCCCCCCCAACAAATGCAACCCCCCCAACCCTACTTCCCTGCTCCATAGGTCTCGAACTACCCACATCCCCAATTAGCAGAGCGCCTTTCGCCCATTACCCAACCTGGAATCTGGAGAATAATAAAACAGAAAAACAACCCCCTTTTCCCAACAGATGAACCTTGTGCAAGTGGGGTGTGTGCCGGCTCCAGCTCCAGCCGCCACCCATGCCCACCCCGTAAACTGTAACAGTGTACCATGAAAAACCTACACTCCATGTATCTAAAGAGTCATTCATTTTCAGTCTGCATTACACTCCTTTGGGCTCACTTGGGTCACGGAGTTGGAAAAGAGAGGGGGGATCTTCAGCAAAGCCGCCAACAATAGCACGGCCCTCCTCCCCGTATCATACAACATCGTCTCTCCCTCCCCCCAACCAGAAGTTCTTCAAAAAATCATGACCCACACCCAAACCACAAACTCTCGGTACATTACAGTAAGCAGAGGTCCACAGTTGCGGGTCCATCGCCCTCAATGTTCAGTCGCCTCTCGAAGCGTCCCCCAATGAGGACTTGCAGACCTCGACCTCCACGAGCGCTTACTCTGTCCATCAACGTCCGACCTGCCGGCTCAGACTATGGCAACGCAGCCTGTGCGTCTCTCCAACTCCCACCTCTGGCCTGATCCCAAGCCGTCGACATCTTCCGGTCAATCCAGTCCTGCACGTCCGCAGGCGAGGTAAAGAATGAAGATTTGCCTCCAGCAAGAACCTTGAGCTTGGCAGGAAAAAACATCATGTATCTGATGCCTCTCTCCCTCAGCGCTGCCTTCACGCCTACAAAGGAGCGCCTCTCTCGTTGTACCTGAAGGGTAAAGTCCGTAAAAAACCGAATCGTGGCGTTGTCGTAGAGGAGGTCCCGGCCTGTCTAGCTGCTTGCAAGATGGCATCTCTATCTCTATAGTTCAGGATTTTTGCAATAATGGTCCTGGGCGGCGCCCCTGGATTGGGTTTAGGGATAGGTGCACAGTGCGCCCTTTCCACGGTGAATATGTTGGAGAGGCGTTTAGGCTTCAAGTGATTGAGGATCAGGTCTTTCAGGAAAAGTTCCACACTGGGCCCCTCCAAATCCTCCAGTACGCCTACGACGCGTATATTGCTTCTGCGGGCCCTCCCTTCTTGGTCTTGCAGCCGCAACGCCACTTGGCAGTGTTGGTGCACTAGGTCGTTGACACGTTGTTCCAGTGCCTTGGTTGACGTCTGTAGCACCTTGATGTCGGCCTCATTGGCTTTCGTCTTCTCCGATGTTTTCCCGAGGTCGACCCGGAGATTTACTTCGATGGAGACCTTGTCAATTTTCGCCTCTAAGTTGGCGCCAAGTGACTGTATGGCTCCCATGATGGAGGCCAGCGATGGTTCTTTCGCGCCTGGTTGGTCACCTGCAGCGTTCTTTGCTTGTGGCGTCCCCATCTGGACCTTGTATTTGTCCAGTTTGTTTGATTGCGTCGCTGTATTGTATTTGGGCCTCATGTTGGCTATAATCCCACGCGGTCAGTCTGTGGCACGCAACACGCCCCGGTCCATCCAAGAATGGCATCTGCAGCCACTGTTGATATTCGGCATACCCCTAGGGTTCCCGCAGCTCAGGCCTTCAAATCACCAGGCAGGCCTCCACTCCACCGGTCCAAGCCCAAGGCTATGAAGCGCTCCCTCCTCTATGCTCTTCGCCGCACCCCAGCAGGGGCACGCTTCGCTGCCGCTCACAGCCCTGTCCCGCTAGCCGCAGCTCCGTCTCGTGTATGCAGGCTGCAGGCGGCCCTTCTCCGCAGCCCGCCTCTTGTACAACCCGGGGTGGTGTCGCACGTTATCTGCCCCCACGCATGTGATGATCACCCTTGCCTTCCGGGAGAGGGTTCACTCATGGGGGCCAAATCCCCGCCGCGGCCTCTCCGTCCCGCCTTCTCGATTCTCCTGCAGTCTGTCTCCTCTACTGTCTTTGAACCGGGACCCACGCAGCCCTGGTTGCTTTCCTGAGGTGTCCTCCGGTCCGCCTCCAAACCTTCCCAACCACTGGTGCCTGCAGCCAGCCTCGATGTAGGACAGCGTGTGGTAGTCCCAAACTGGCGGTGCTACACTTTTGGGCCACGCGATGCAGACCAGATGGCTCCCCTCAGGCCGAGTCGAGCTCCGTAACCGCCCAACTAGGCTGCCGAGCCGGGCCCTTGCCTGAGACCTCAGGCCACTCGCGCCGCTTCAGCGCTTCCCGCCGGCAGCCGGCCCCGGACTACAGGGACGTAACTCGGCTTCCGCTGCAGGCAGCGCGGCCGGAGACGGATCAGTCGGTGCCCCTTCCTAGCGCCGATTCAGCGCCGCATATGGAGTGTAGGATTCTCCGGATATTGAGCAGATTTATGTGAAATCAGACGAAACCGATGTACATAGACAGCATTCATTTCCCTTCTTTTCCCACTCCTCTCCCTGTGGGCACCATGGATACTGTAAATTATTGACTGTATCACCCTGCCAGTAAGAACCCGTACCCTTATGCATATGTACAGCCATTCTAGGCACCATGGCCTTTTTACCCATTGGAATCCCCAGCTTCCCTCCCGCGCGTATCTTGCATCCCCTCTCCCATGCATAGACCACGAAACCCTTTCCCTTTGCGCGATCCTGATGTGAAAAGGTAACCCTCCTGCTTGACCCAGGCCTTCCCCATTTCCCTCTCGAAGAAGCATCCTTCGCCTCAGCTGACATAGCCCCCCCCCCCCCAGTTGTATCTGACTGCCCCTGTTCTCTCATGTACAGGTCATAAGATCTCTCTCTCTTTCTCTCTCTCTCTGCGCGACTCCGGCCCTGCACGCACCCTGACCCCCTCCTTCTCCTCATATGAGCAAGTCATAAACCCTCTTCTTCCGCAAAGCCCTGTCCTTGAGAAGTCACGGCCGCGCCTGACCAGCACCTCCTTCCCTTCCCTGAATGCCCCTCTATTGACAAACCCTCCCTCCACGCTCGATTGTCCACGCAGGCATGAATACCACTCCTTTGATGACCCCTTCCCCCGAGTTCGGCTGACCACACATGTCCGAGGCCATCGCCTAAGCCAGGAGATACCATTTACTGCCCTTATTGTATGCCTAGCCACCCCACCCCCTGGGCCATGATCAGGCGCACACATCCTACGACACACTCAGCTGCATGATTGCCCTCCCCTCTTATCAGCAGGTCAAGGGTCCCCATTGTGAATGTATATGGAATAGGATCATCACGAGGATTATAGGAATGTTTTTTCTTTTGCAACATACTGACCTGATTGTATCATCAAACGTTCTGCAATGTATAAAAGCAAGAGTCTCAAGCTCACTTGTTAGAGCACCTCCCGAAAGACACTGTGTTTCGTGTCCGAAATGACTGGCTCTCCTCATGAGAAATAAACTCTGTTCTTGATTCCTGCTCCCAGCGCCCGTCTCTTTATTTTGGTAACTATTCAGAATGGGAACTAAGAGGCGGTTTGCGCCAGCAGCCTGGGCATCGATAGAATTATGGGCTCACTTTCAACAATTGGCGTCCCAACGCGGGGTCCATCAGTGACATAGGGTTCGGTAAGAGAGATCCAAACGAAGAAGTGAACGTCTAAAATGATCGGAGTATACCTGCCTTGAGAGGGCCCTAGCCCGGCTGCCGATCGACAGAACTTCACCAATTCTGAACGGACCTCTCTTGAGTGACCTATTGTCCTGACTGGAATCCCACAGGAATGCTACATGGAGTAAGAGAACGATCGGGCGCTGGAGGAGGGAGTCGAAGAACTGTCCGTATGGTCCGGTCCGGGTAAGATTAAGTAGGGTGTTTTTACGCCTGATTGGTAGGGTGGTTCTATCCACCTGATTGATTGATTGATTGTATTGAAATCGGTATTTGTATACTGATATTGTATTGGTTGGTATTGGTTCATTTAGCTTTGAGGGCTACTTGACATATTGGTTCTCTTTTGAGAACGAGACATTCTCTGTTTGCAAACAGCGGCGAATAGGAACGTCGTCCCTCTTTGCAGATAGAGAAGGGTAGGTAATGCAGACTTTTGTCCCCGTTGTAATCCGTCATGCCTACTTTTCTCCCCACTGATTGTTTGAAGTCGATTAATAATCGATTGTTGCTCTTTGAGATCTTCCCTGTCTACAAACTGAGACGAGTAGAAATATTCTGTCTTCCTTTTTGGATAGCGAAGGGCAGGTAATGCAGACATTTGTCCCCGTTGTAATCCGTCATGCCTGTTTTTCTCCCCACTGATTGGTTGGTTGCCTGGACATTGTTGTTCCAGGAATTGTTTCGTTTGAGGTATTTTTTATTTGCAAACAACGTGAAATAGAAACACTCTGTCTAGTCTTTGCAAGTAGAAAAGGGTAGGTTATGCCCCTTTGTGAATTCGTCAGTCCTACCCACTCCCCACTGGTTGGTTATTGTGGGGTAGCTCGCATGATCCGCCCAGGAGACTACTCTTATGGAGGACATATGCTCTCTACTCATGGGCCATTTAATAGAAATAGACCGACTGGTCCGTCCAGGAGGCTACCCTAGTAAGTGGAAGTACATCGCTCGGTCTGTCCAGGATGATACCCTAATGAAGGAATATATGTTCCCCTTTTGATCGATAATCTCGTTCCACCCCGGACCATTTATTGGAGGGGACTCGTCTGGTCCGTCCAGATGTACCCCCCTAGTGAAAAGGACACATAAAAATATGAAGTGATCACCGTTCCCTACTAACAGAAAGCTTTAGCTCGAAACACGCTAAGGAAGAGAAAGAAAAATAAAAAGAAATCAGGCTAAGTCAGTAACCCCCTGATGAGCTTTTGACTTCACCAAAAATAAGAAACATTAGAAATAATTCGTAATAAGAAATGTAAAATGGCGAAAAGATTCGATAGCAGAACATAGCCACGAGGTAGCTAGGCTTCACTGCCTGTTCCTGTTCCCAACATGTCTGCCTCATTGCCCGCCCCGCCCAAATAACGGCCACATGAAATAGAAACAACTCAATAGGTACCTACCCCTGTTCCGGAAGCTCCCGAAGTGCAACAGGTCCGCGGTTACGCCCATCCGGAAGGCGAGGCCTGGAGGCACGAGGGACTCGCCTGGCCACGGTCAGGAGGAGATGACGTTGGGCAGGCGGTCCAAAGGATGACAAGGACCTCTCCGTCTTCTCCCTTCTGCCGCCCTGCAGGCCGCGGGGAGAGAGGGGGCTGTCTTGCCTTGGCCACCGACCACCCCTCTCTCTCACCCGATCCGGCTTTTGCCGAAGGCCGACGCCAAGGCGAGAACGGCGGCGAATCAAGTAGTCCCGCCACATGTCACCAAGGGAAGGGGGGGGGCTGTCTTGCCTCAGCCGCCGACCACCCCCCCCCCCATCATCAATGGCTGGCACGGCCAATGTCGAAAACGATGGAGCCGGAGAACGGCGCGGGGTCGCTGGAAGGGGGAGGTGGCGCGAACGACCCTCCCCCACCTCCCTCCAGGTGGAGGCTTCCAGCGACACCCCAACACTCTTTGCTTAAAGAGGGTCAACATCAAAAAGAGGTCTTCTGCCCAGGACGGGCACCCGCTCCATATCGCCTCTCCTCGACCTTGAAGATTCTATAAGAGCCGGGGGGCCCCCGACCCTCTGCATGGGTGCCCCCGCTCCCTTCGCTGGGAACCACGACATCGGTGCTACTCCTGCCGGCACCAGACTCGGATCGGAAATGGCTAAGATGCCGCCACGGCACAGGCTTGTTCAGTTCCGGAGGAACACCAGAATGACCCGGTAGGAAAATTGTTGCCGCCCTTCCCACTCTTTGACTCATGGTCCATATTTGTTAGATTGTTAACCACATTGCACAAGACTTTCTGAACTGCCAATGGAAAGTTCTGGGCCAACCTTGCGAGACTAGAGACACTCTGACTGTGCTAGAACTTGCCTGACCCCACCCAAAATGGCGCCGACCCAAAATGAGACGTTTTTTAATGAACTTTGTTGCACCCTGATTACGCAAGCTTTTTACCCCGAGATATATATAACGTTTGGATAATGAAAGTAGATATGAAGGATATTGAGTATGTGCTTGGACAATGAATTGACTTAAGGGTGGGTACCGATTATGAGTTGAAAAATGAATTGGTGTAATTTAAGGTAATGAATGAACATTGGATAATGTATTTATGAATTTATTAAAGATGAATTACTGACATGCATCATGCTTGCTCTGTAGGGGAGTTTAATATGATTTTATTGCACTGCCGCACTTTATGCAATGAACTGCCACCAGCTTCGTTCTTCTCATGTACAGTTCCAATCTGCTCCGTGGCTAGCCCACCGGGTTGTAGGCCTGTATTTATGTGTCAACACTTTTTATTAAAGGTATTTTGAAAACGAAAGCATAAGTTGTAGCGGTTGCATTAATGAGTTTTGAATGTATTACTACTATGAGCAACGAGAAAGTATGATGAAGGTAAGGGGTTAAAAGGACCCGATATTCAGCAACCACACTGTGTGTCACAGGCAGCCGGAAAAGTGCTTTAGAAGCCCTAAAACGACACCACAGGAATGCCACCTGACCGCCACCCTTGTACCCGATGGAAAGGGGTTACGACCAAGTAGCTCATGTCGCACAGATCGTCAATGATTATCTGTCTGACCTTTCTGGTCCATCTGGGCTTAAACGCCGTGATGGTAGGGAAATGCACTACGTGAAAATAGGTCGAGTATGTGGTAGGTAAAGCATTTCCGGATTACTGCACGTTGATGAGGTTTTGAATGTTGCCCCCCACCCCTTCTTTTTCCTCCCTTCTGCAGGTCACGTCGGAACACTGGCTGATGTATGGATGGACGACGACCGAACCGCCGATGAGAGGGGGAAAAAGGGAATATGAGCATGGTCCTTAGGACAAATAAAAGTTTTTTTAAAAAGACGTAGGCTTAAACATGACTGTTCCTCCTTAGAGCATAGCAACGGGAGGATGGACTGACATAGAGACTGGACAAGTACTGAATGACAAAAATAAAATTGACTAGAAACGACGCGTTAAATGAAATGACTGGACGTTCTGACTAGGTAGGGAAAGGACAAAGAAAAATTGTACGGATAAGGGTTGCCACGGCACCACCCGCCTAGGAAGTTAGAAAATGTTGCCGATGTTCAAAATGCACTGCCCCCTTTCTCACACTCTTGCAGATATAGCCAAGCTGTCCGACTGTTTTCCCGATCAATACTTGCCGTTACCTCAGCCTGGAGAACTTTCCACCAAAGGAAGGAACTGAAAAATGGTTTAAGATCCAACCATGGGTAACTAGCGCAACCAGGTTAATTTCTGATCGACCAACCGAGGTGTGAGTATTGGTAATTGGGAACGCTCGCAGGCATGACAGGCGAGAAGGAAAAGGGGGGAAGGGCAGAAAGAGCTAAGCACGTAGATAAATAGGATAGTAACGATATGTAGAAAATATAAAAACAGATCTTGTAGACTAACACTTGTTTCCTGTCTTGCCGTGAATGTCTCGTACATGCGTAATATATGTGCTGTCTTCCCTGTCTGAGTTTGTGTGTATGTAACGTACGAATTTATGTCTCCCCTCTGTCTGTATCCATAGGTCACCTGAACTTTTCCGTTCTGTGTTGTGAGCGCACTAAATGACCTATTTTCGTACACGTCTCTCTCTCTCTCCTCTCTCTCCCTATCTCTCTCTCTTTCTCCGCTCCTTTTTATCACTTTCTCTATCTCTCTCTCTGTCTCTCCTTACATGTCATACGTGTACCAAATGGCTCGTTTAGATTGCGGACGACTCTCGCTCTCTATGAGAGTCTCCCTATTTGTTTCTCCCTCTTTTGGTAAAATTGTGCCCCACCGGCACCAGTCTGATTTGATACATATTTGAACGCAAAGGTGTTCAGCGAAATTGACCGAAACTAAAATGAACATCTCTCGCCATGTTACTGCCTCTCCTTTCTGTAAAATGAATGAACTTGAATTGGCCGAGATAGAAAGGACAGATAAGACGACTAAAGTCCCCCAAATCTGGCCATTTATAGGGGAACTGTATGTCAATGGCATCCTATGTCTGTTCTTCAGAAACGAGCGCCAACGTCTAGACTGACACCCAATACCCAGATTGTCCCACCCCCTTTGCACCCAAGCGCAAGCGCCCGAAGCATCCCTGCCCCATTTTTGATAGAACAACTTCTGCTGTCCCGGGTATAAACATAATGCCCATGAGTAGCTGTTGACCCTTGAGGAAATGTTGTTTTGCCCGACTCTCGATGATAGCACCCCCGCCCTGTCTGAAAATATGATTGTTCCTGAAAGGAAATGCTCTGTAATATTGAATATGATGTGACGCACAGTTGATGGAAACGTCATTTATCCTCATGTGAGTTATAAATAGGACAATGAATAAACCTGCCATAAACTCAGTAGGAATGCTGATACATGCACTACTTGGTAATAGACCTCTGACTGTGACCGATGAGCATAAGAACTCAAATGCGGAGGATTGAGGGAGGAATTCATATGCGTAGATGTCTTCTTCTGCCATTTCTCTAAAACCTTGTCTTGTACCCATTCAAAGATTCACAATCACCGGAGGAGATGGGTCAGATGTGACGTTCAGCCTGACTGCAGACCTTGGGACACGTATGACATCGACCAGAAGTGGAGCCGCAGAGCGACAAGGCACGGGACGAGACCGCAATTTCAACGTGGAAAATGAAAAATGACGGGCCGCCTCGAAGCCCTCCGACTGCTAACCCACGTGTGCCTGGAGTCTCCGTCTGCCTTCTTTGGGCCCGATTGATGGGCCTGCCTGCTTGTTATCCTTTGCTCCCTTGGTCCCTTTTGTGTGTCCCAGGAACTCTGACCCAACTCCGCTCGCTCTTTCTCCTATTGACTATTTGAACCACATCCACCCACCTTCCCACGTGACTTTCTGCCAAAGGAAAAAGCTGCAATTATATGGGAAGAGGGTGTTGCCACGGAACTATAGGTGCCGAGCATAAGGCGCCGCCAACGGACTGTTTAGGGAACAGGACTGTGGTCTAACAGCAGAGGACTGACCGCACCCTGCAACGCGTAAGGATCGAACCGAGCTGGACCTATAGCTCCACCGCCGGTGCTCAACAGTGCCAACGAAAGTACCCGGATTAGAGCCTACCAGTGATGGCTCCCTGATAAAAGACACTGTGACGAAGAGATCTTGTGTATTGAACTGAGTTCCGCTCTCAACTATCTGGTCAAAACTGTTCATTGGTCACATTTTTTTTAAGTCAGAAAGATTTATGCTATGTAGTGCATTTAATTGCCAGGAACACAACGAAGAAGTAATTTCCTATGTACTGCGTTTTTCCCATCACCTTGACTGTCTATGATTGTACGTCACATGTTAGTATCGACAAAGTGCTAATTCATCAACGATGCTTGTCTACCTGTAATGACATCAGCTGCGAAAATGATTGCTGCTATGTAAAAAGGGGCGACTGTGAAATCAGACGAAACCGATGTACATAGACAGCATTCATTTCCCTTCTTTTCCCACTCCTCTCCCTGTGGGCACCATGGATACTGTAAATTATTGACTGTATCACCCTGCCAGTAAGAACCCGTACCCTTATGCATATGTACAGCCATTCTAGGCACCATGGCCTTTTTACCCATTGGAATCCCCAGCTTCCCTCCCACGCGTATCTTGCACCCCCTCTCCCATGCATAGACCACGAAACCCTTTCCCTTTGCGCGATCCTGATGTGAAAAGGTAACCCTCCTGCTTGACCCAGGCCTTCCCCATTTCCCTCTCGAAGAAGCATCCTTCGCCTCAGCTGACATAGCCCCCCCCCCCCCAGTTGTATCTGACTGCCCCTGTTCTCTCATGTACAGGTCATAAGATCTCTCTCTCTTTCTCTCTCTCTCTGCGCGACTCCGGCCCTGCACGCACCCTGACCCCCTCCTTCTCCTCATATGAGCAAGTCATAAACCCTCTTCTTCCGCAAAGCCCTGTCCTTGAGAAGTCACGGCCGCGCCTGACCAGCACCTCCTTCCCTTCCCTGAATGCCCCTCTATTGACAAACCCTCCCTCCACGCTCGATTGTCCACGCAGGCATGAATACCACTCCTTTGATGACCCCTTCCCCCGAGTTCGGCTGACCACACATGTCCGAGGCCATCGCCTAAGCCAGGAGATACCATTTACTGCCCTTATTGTATGCCTAGCCACCCCACCCCCTGGGCCATGATCAGGCGCACACATCCTACGACACACTCAGCTGCATGATTGCCCTCCCCTCTTATCAGCAGGTCAAGGGTCCCCATTGTGAATGTATATGGAATAGGATCATCACGAGGATTATAGGAATGTTTTTCCTTTTGCAACATACTGACCTGATTGTATCATCAAACGTTCTGCAATGTATAAAAGCAAGAGTCTCAAGCTCACTTGTTAGAGCACCTCCCGAAAGACACTGTGTTTCGTGTCCGAAATGACTGGCTCTCCTCATGAGAAATAAACTCTGTTCTTGATTCCTGCTCCCAGCGCCCGTCTCTTTATTTTGGTAACTATTCAGAATGGGAACTAAGAGGCGGTTTGCGCCAGCAGCCTGGGCATCGATAGAATTATGGGCTCACTTTCAACATTTATGCGGGATGAAGGCTCGGCTCCATGGAGCTCCCGAGTCAGGCGGCCATCTTCGCTGGCACCCGGCCACTCCCCACGTACTATGTTTTGACCTAGTTACTACTTAAGGGTGAACTTCAGTGATCTGCTTACAGTGCGCAATATCCACAAGCCTTATTAACTGTGCACATCAGCGAAACTGTGTGCAACTTCAGCAATTAAAATTTAGGCCAATGCGCACAATCCCAGAAACTGTATTTGCTGTGCCATCAGCGGAACCATCAGCCCGATTACTGATGGCACATACTTATACAGGGAGGAGTCACTTTAGTCTGGTGCTCAATTACAAGTGTAAATGTGAGTCGGGTGGTGCCTGATAACTGAAAGGCACACATTTGTTTACATACAATTTCATATATGTCTGATTTATTATTCCTATTACAGCGCCTTCTACCTTGAGAAGGCCTGTCCTAGACTAGTGTGAGGACAAAACCCATGCCGACAAATGAGCGACCTGAAGTGTAATACTGAGAAAAAGTAGCCTGGAGGAATGCTGCAAATTAAAGTAAATGAAAAAGAATTAATAAAGAACTACATAACAACAGCTGTGTGACCTGGAAGCCAATTGTTTCTCAATATAGTCCTAGTTTGTGATTACCTTACAGTGCTCACATTATCATCCATGCTAGAAGAGATGGGAGCCTGGGGTGTCTGGTCACAGAAGCTCATTTACATACAAAGGCGTGACAGCCTGTTCACAACGCACAGCACAACTTGTTTACGTAAAGTGCTAGTACACAGAACAGGTTAAAGTCTTGTGTCTCTTTTTTTCATTTTCTTTAATATATCCTGCACCTTGCTCTGTTCTTCTCTTTCTCTCATTTCAATTCATCATAAATTATTCAAATTCACTATTGCTTTATCAGCACGGCACAAGTCGGAGGGTAGCCACAGTTTGAAGGGGTCCCCCCACTATTATCTAGAAACGGGACTCAGTTCCACATAGCTCCTTAGCCTGCGACTGGTAATTGTTACTTTGTGCCCCAGCACTGCAGACACAGGCCTCTGAGTGTTTGTTTGTGTGAGTGGCGCAAGAGAGGAACGGAGAACTTGACAAAATTAGTCCTTCTATTGCTTAATACATTGTAAATGTGAAATCCTTTGGTGTTTAGGGGCTGTCTAAAGAATAACGTCAGGAAACAAGCGCAAATTAAAAGCACATTTTATTTATTCGCTGAAAACTGTTTAAAAACGTAATTTCCAAGTTCCACATATCTGTTTAAAAATATTTACACTTTCAGTCCTTTCCGAGTTTAGTTACAAACTGATAGTGGGCAAAACACATGATGTATAAAAACTGAAACCAAAAACTTACTTTTACATTATTTTATGTTTCTTGTCTTTTGTTTTTAAAACAGGCCGTCAACCTTTCACGTGAACATTATTATAAGGGCCTGACATCACTTCTTGTGATGTCACTACATGTGACGTCTCTGTGATTTGCATATGATAGGAGAACAGAAAGAAGATATTACAATAAGTCGAGACTCAAGACACTCGAAGGGATATGGGGGTCTGGGTAGCGGATCAGAAAGCACTGGCAATCTCTAAATATAATCACCACACCCCACTTTGGAACTCGGGCCGCTTTCCTAACCTAAGTAATGATGGGTCTTGGAGACACTGGGAGCGACAGGGTATTCTGACACTGGGGCAAGTTATGGTTAGGGATGAGTGTAGTACTCTGGAAGAATTAAGACAAAGGCACTCCCTCCAGGGTAGACAAGATTATAAATATGCTCAGGTAGTCAGTACAATCAGATCAAGAAGGCCCCGTATCATCTTAAGGGAGAGGTGTAAAATACTGGATTATCTGAAGGGGGGTGAACCTAGAATCAATGGAGTGTATATGCTGTTTTTGGAGGAATCCCAGGACGATATGGCCAAAGCTGAGGCAGCCTGGGCTTTAAAACTGGAGGATCCGTACATTGACCTGGACAGAGCCCTTGTAATGGATAGAAGATTCCTACGCTCCTCCAATTTAAGAGCTCAGCACTTCAAAACATTATTTAATCTGTATTATACCCCCTCTAAGCTTAATGATTGGGGTAAGAGGGAGAACAGCAATTGCCCCAGATGCTGCAAAGGTCCAGCTGATATTATCCATATGTTTTATCAGTGCGAGAAACTTGACTCAATTAAAACAGAGATTGAATCATTCTGGGCGGGGCTGCTGGATGCCCAGATAACCTTGTCTCCGACACTCATGATTATAGGATGCCAAAGCAAATTGAAATTAAATATTGAGACTGAAGCTTTAATTTTTATTTCCACAGCTGTACTTAGAATTTTAATTTCAGCAGCTTGGAAAGACACTGAGGCCCCAACCTTCCAAATGTGGTTGTTCAGACTATTGGGAATACATAATGTGGAGGTGGCTCTGTATGAACTCAAGGGTAAAAAATTAAGAGAAGAGGGGTTGAAGACCTGGGCAACAGTGGCTGCTTGGCGTGCTAGCAGATTGAAGCAAACTCATTGATTGTTAGGACTATGGCTACGGCAATGCTCTTATTTGTTATATTCTCCTCTCTTCTTCTTTTTGTTTGCGGTCGCCAGCATAATGTGTACAATATTCATATTAATAACATGAATTATTTCAGGATTTACAAGAATGAATTCAATCAGATACCAAGCTATGTAAATCGACAACCGACCTCTACATTGCCATTTTATTGTTAATTTTGGTGGTATGTTTATTTTGTATCTTGTCTCTTTCATTCAAATCATGTATATTGTTTCCTTATTATGCCTCATGGATTCTCAATAAAAAAGTTTTTAAAAAAAGTGATTTGCATATGATAATGGGCTTTTTCACTATTTTCCTTACTTGTGCCCTGTTTATTGGCATGACATGGGTCTATAGGTGTTAAAAATAAACATATAAATTCACAGGTGTTCAGCCCGTTTCTCTGGTGATGTCACACTTTGGCATGTATTCGGCTGCTTCTTCTATTTTTAGGCGAGTACAAATAACGTGCTGTTCCCCCTCCTTCCATTTCTCTCTTTGTCTCTCTCGCTCTCTTTATCTCTCCCCCTCTCTATCTCCCACACACTCCTGTTAGCGTTAGCTTCATGAATGTCACTGCCACTTCAGGCATTCATACGACAAATCTTTCAGAACATTTGAGGACAAAGGACAATCAAGTGTGGAAGATGAGTTGCTGGGAGTGCAACTGATTGTCCTGGCACATATATGCTTTTCATGTGGGATTTCGCTATTTCACCACATTCTTTAAACAGAGTCTACTGCTTACAGTGGCTAAATTCTGGTAAAAAGTAGAGTTTGGCAAGTCACAAAATGAATAGGGAGAGCCAAGTCGGAGAGGAGCCACGGGTCGCACTTAGTAATAATGCGCGCGGCACGAGCTGAACTATCAACCGATAATAGTGTGTAAAAGATGCACCAAACGTTACTTAAAAACAAGGTATATGCTCTTTTATATCTGAAAATAGGTTATTTCTTGAACACCTGTGCTTTGCTTTAGTTAATTACATATACTGTAGTTGCATTTGTTAATAGTAATACATGCATTTTACCAATGAAGCTTCCATGTCCAGAGCCCTAACAACATGTCCACTCTGGGTGTGTTGGGTTTATAGGTTTTATCACTAATCCGACAAGTTAGCTGAAAATACCGCTGTTAGTCCCAGAATTGTTCAGTGTTGCTTTTACAGGTAGTGTGGTCAGGTGCGATGGAATGTTTTTCTTTGTATCACCTCTTCACCAAATAAAAATCAACAATGTTTCTTTTCTTTTAATCCACATTGTGCTTGTCTCCCACTGTGTATCCTGGTACATCAAGTCACTTTGCTATGTGTACGGAAGTGAACAATCACTGGAAACAAACACTTTTATCATTCTACAAATACTGTTATCTGTTTTTCTTAAAGGGGGGTGGGGTCGCACACCACTCACTCACCAGCGGGATCGCCCCTAAGGACTATGGTCAGTGTAGTTTTGTATTCCGCGATGTATCTTTCTTCGCCATCCCTGGACACGTGTTTCGGGGTATTTACCCCTCATCAGCAGGGAATAGGCCATCTTCTTATCTTCTGGGGTTGCCGGTGGCTGCCAAATATTGCCAGGTCTAGTACCACACAGGCGCGCGGGTGCGGGGTCCCAGGCTCGTCAGCCCGCTTAAATACTTCAAAAAGAGGGGTGGGGTAGCACACCACTCACTCACCAGCGGGATCGCCCCTAAGGACTATGGTCAGTGTAGTTTTGTATTCCGCGATGTATCTTTCTTCGCCATCCCTGGACACGTGTTTCGGGGTATTTACCCCTCATCAGCAGGGAATAGGCCATCTTCTTATCTTCTGGGGTTGCTGGTGGCTGCCAAATATTGCCAGGTCTAGTACCACACAGGCGTGCGGGTGCAGGGTCCCAGGCTCGTCAGCCCGCTTAAATATTTCAAAAAGGGGGTGGGGTCGCACACCACTCACTCACCAGCGGGATCGCCCCTATGATGCATCGCGAACACTCTACTACAATGACCAGAGTCCTTAGGGGCAACTTCCGCCGGTGTGTGAGTAGTGTGCGACCCCACCCCCTTTTTGTAACTTAAAGCTCCCTTGAGCAGCGGGCTGACGAGCCTGGGATCCCGCACCTACGCGCCGGAGTGGTACTATACCTGGCAGATATTGGCAGCCATCGGCGACCCCAGAACACTGCCTATCCCTGCTGACGAGGGTTGAAAACCCAAAACACGTGTCCAGGGATGGCGAAGACAGCGAAGATAGCAAGATCGAAAGATGATGCATCGCGAACACTCTACTACAATGACCAGAGTCCTTAGGGGCAACTTCCGTCGGTGTGTGAGTAGTGTGCGACCCCACCCCCTTTTTGTAACTTAAAGCTCCCTTGAGCAGCGGGCTGACGAGCCTGGGATCCCGCACCTACGCGCCGGAGTGGTACTATACCTGGCAGATATTGGCAGCCATCGGCAACCCCAGAACACTGCCTATCCCTGCTGACGAGGGTTGAAAACCCGAAACACGTGTCCAGGGATGGCGAAGACAGCGAAGATAGCAAGATCGAAAGATGATGCATCGCGAACACTCTACTACAATGACCAGAGTCCTTAGGGGCAACTTCCGCCGGTGTGTGAGTAGTGTGCGACCCCACCCCCTTTTTGTATCTGTTTTTCTTCTTTACTGCTATTCAGATCTTCTATCATTGGTATTTCAATGTCATACATAATTTGAATTTTTTCTTTTTCCGTAATTCATTCCTCTCACAATAACTGCACTGTTCAGCTCTTGTCTATGTCCTCAGATGGGTCAATATTATTTTTGATGTTCTTAAGTTCTTTCCGGAATCTCTGCATCTCTAGGATTATTTCCATGTGAGTTAAATGAAGGAGTGTATCCACTGAAGGCTGTGTGGGATCGAAAATTGACAAAAGCCCTTCTCACTTTCAGTGCCCTTTTATGTTTTCCCCCTGTGTGTTCGCTGATGACTTTGTAGCTCTGATCGTCGACTAAAGGTCTTCCGACATTCTTTGCGCTTGAGTGGCTTTACCCCTGTGTGTGTTTGTTGATGTTTTCGTAGGGTTGATAACTGACTAAAGCTCTTCCCACAGTCATTGCACTTGAATGGTTTTTCCCCCGGGTGTGTTCGCTGATGATTTTGAATGTGTGATAACCGACTAAAGCTCTTTGCACATTCACTGCACTTGAATGGTTTCTCCCCTGTGTGAGTTTGCTGATGTCTTTGAAGGTTGGATAACTGACTAAAGCTCTTCTCACAGCCATTGCACTTGAATGATTTTTCCCCCCTGTGTGTTCGCTGATGATTTTGAATGTGTGATAACCGACTAAAGCTCTTTGCACATTCACTGCACTTGAATGGTTTTTTCCCTGTGTGTGTTCGCTGATGATTCTTTAATGCTGTAGACAAGCGAAAACTACTGTGACATTCACTACAATGATAGGGTTTTTCCCCTGTGTGTGTTTGCTGATGAATTTTTAGTTTTGATAATTGACTAAAGCTTTTGCCACATTCATTGCACTTGAATGGTTTTTCTCCTGTGTGTATTCGCTGATGTCTTTGTAGGTCTGATAATTGACTAAAGCTCTTCCCACATTCACTGAACTTGAATGGTTTTTCTAATGTGTGAGTTCGCTGATGACACCTTATTGCTGTAGAGTAACTAAAACTACTGTCAAATTCACTACAATGATAGGGTTTTTCCCCCGTGTTTGTTTGCTGATGAATTTTTAGTTTTGATAATTGACTAAAGCTCTTCCCACATTCACTGCACTTGAATTGTATTCCCCCCATGTGTTCGCTGATGACTTTGTAGCTTTGAAAATCGACTAAAGCTCTTCCCACATTCATTGCACTTGAATGGTTTTTCTCCTGTGTGAGTTCGCTGATGATTCCTTAATGCTGAAGAGTTTCGAAAACTACTGTCACATTCACTACAATTATAGGGTTTTTCCCCTGTGTGTGTTCGCTGATGACATTTTAGGTATGATAATCTACTAAAGCTCTGCACACATTCACTGCACTTGAATGGCTTTTCCCCTGTGTGTGTTTGATTATGTCTTTGAAGGCTTGATAACCGACTAAAGCACTTCCCACATTCACTGCACTTGAATGGCTTTTCCCCTGTGTGTGTTTGATTATGTCTTTGAAGGCTTGATAACTGACTAAAGCCCTTCCCACATTCACTGCACTTGAATGGCTTTTCCCCTGTGTGTGTTCGCTGGTGTCTTTTTATGTCTGCTAAACTACTAAAGCTCTTTACACATTCACTGCACTTGAATGGTTTTTCTAATGTGTGAGTTCGCTGATGACACCTTAATGCTGTAGAGTAACTAAAACTACTGTCACATTCACTACAATGATAGGGTTTTTCTCCCGTGTGTGTTCGCTGATGAATTTGTTGGGCTGATAATCGACTAAAGCTCTTCCCACATTCACTGCACTTGAATGGTTTTTCCCCTGGGTGTATTCGCTGATGTTTTTGAAGGTGTGATAACTGACTAAAGCACTTTGCACATTCACTGCACTCGAATGGTTTTTCCCCTGTGTGTGTTCGCAGATGTGTTTGAAGGTGGGATAACCGACTAAAGCACTTTGCACATTCACTGCACTTGAATGGTTTTTCTCCTGTGTGAGTTCGCTGATGATACCTTAATTCTGAAGAGTCGCAAAAACGACTATCACATTCACTACAATGATACGGTTTTTCTCCTGTGTGTGTTCGCTTATGTCTTTGAAGGCTTGATAACCGACTAAAGCACTTTGTACATTCACTGCACTTGAATGGTTTTTCCCCTGTGTGTGTTCGCTGGTGTCTTTGTAGTTCTGCTAAACTACTAAAGCTCTTTACACATTCACTGCACTTGAATGGTTTTTCTCCTGTGTTCGTGTGCTGATGAAGCTTGCGTAGTGATGACAAACTAAAGCTCTTGCTGCATGTGTATGATTCTTCATTCTTGGTTAGTGTCTGTGGGTCGGGTATATATTTGTCTACATCCCATGACTGCATTTCCTGATGGGCCAACATGGATGATAAAGCACTTGTGTTTTTCTCACACATTTAATATGTGAGCAGTATTTTACACGTTTGATTTCTGATTTAACAATAAAATACAATAGCCACCAAATATTTACCACACTCCTAATACGTAGAAGGTGTCTTTGTAGGTGATTGTGCCTTTAGATTGGATTATGGCTATGCACGATTGCGGGTAAAGATGTATCTTCCTTCTGGCCGGTGCAAATTAGGACAGTCTATTGTATTGTAGATATAAGAACCCCTCTTTCCTTTACCCGTCAGTTGTCTGGCTCCGCTCTGTTGTGCTCTTCTCTGGTTACTGTGGTTTGTCAGGAAAGAGTTTATAATTCTCCTAGAGCATGGAAGGATGGCTTGTCATCATTTTATAAAATAGAGCACTGTGGTAATCACATCATACCGATCCCATGATCAAATCTGGTGTTGGACACTTGATTATACAGGAGGCGGTTTGTTATTGTTGTTGCCTTAATTTTCTAAGGTCATTTCTTCATCTTGTGGCGTGGAGGTGCACAGCTCAGACTCTTACAATCACTGAACTGCCCTTTATAATTCATCCAGGATCTGTCAGTTTGTGTGCAGGTTCCTCTGTCACCGACTTCGCTGATGTTTTCCTGAATACTGTAGCTCAATATTTCTGCTATTATTGAAGATTTACAGCATTCGCTTCATTATTGATGGTCATTTCACACATTCAAGGCTTGTTTTCTGTTGGATGTAAAGATATTTAAAATTACTAAATTGAAACATAATGGAAAGAGAATTCACAATGTTTAACTGGTTGTAAAAGACATTTCGAGGGAGATTTACCAAATCTCCACACAATGCAGCGCAGCCGTCCCCCGCGAGGCTACGCTGCGTGGCGCGACAGGAAGGGAACAGGAGAGCACCATATTTTCAAAGATATGGCTCTCTCCTTCCCTTTCACTTGCGTCGGCACTGATTACAGCGTCACTGCATCAAAAACACACACCTTAGTACCAGAGCGCTAGGGTGTGTGTGTCCAGCATCGGCTTTGTACAGGAAGGACACCCTTCCTGTACAAAATACTATGTCAGACTCGAGGGAAGGCTTTTTCCACTTTGTATGCATGTTGCGCAGTGCAGCACGCATGCAAAGTCAGAAAAGGAAGGAGAAATTAATTCATTTCTCCTTCCTTGTGTCTTGTTTAAAATGGTGCAGTTTTCTCACGCTAAACCCAATCTACTGAATTTGGTAAAATGGGTTTAGCATGAGAAATCTTGGGTGGTTGCACGGGAACACTCATGCACCCCCCTTGGCAGGTCCCAATGTGTGAAGTAATGCGAAGCAGTGCTATGCGCTGCTTCACATTACTTTTTTACTTTTTTATTCTTTTTATTTGCATTTTATTGTACATGAACACAACCAGCATGTCAGCATTAATCAACATATCCCACCCTTCCGTCCCCCTCCCTCCTTGATTCATCGGTACGAACAACCCAATCTCCACTGGTGGAGGAGTGTGGCTCAATGGTTATAGCGGCAGACCCTGATGCAGAGTTCTGTCCAGGGACCAGGGTTTGATTCCTGCCTCGGCAGGGTCTCGGGCTCAATTTTCTCGGACCTGTTAATTCTCGCCTCAGTGCCTATTCTAATCACGGGCCCCACGCTGCAACACTGGGCAATAGCTTGCTGACCTCCAAACCGGCCCCAACAGCGCTAAGGATGCCTGGCTTCACCATGGAGGTGCCCAGGAGTGGACACTTCACAGGGAAAGCCAGGAGGGGTTCCACAGCGGTATGAGTATCAGCACCAGGAAGCCGAATAGGCGACACCGCAAGGTGACCGTCGGGTGACAGTGCGCTCTATAAGTACCATGACATTTACATTTACATTTACTGCTCCATCTAGCCCCCGTCGATTGTATCCCTGATCCACACCCATAATATCACAAAGGCTCTTGGCACCCTCTCTCTTGTCCCCTGTAGAATACCTCTGCCCCCCTGCCAGCTCAAAGCCCTCCCTCCAAGCCATGATACGTACGCCATCTGCCCCACACTCTTCCAAACTTTTTAGGGCATTTCAGCCGTCATGTAGAGATCCATGCCTCGTCTCCATTCCTCCAGCTGCGGCAACGTGGCCACCCCCCCACCTCCATGCTACATCCCTTTTGGCAACCACTAGAGCCAAAACTAGAAAGATCAACTGTGGGCGGGCAAGGTCCACATTGTTAGTCATACCCAATAAGACCAATTTGGGATCTAGCGGCAAAGTGGTCCCCAGTACCTCCCCTAGTTCTCTCAGGAGCTTAACCCAATAGCTTTGAATTTCCGAACACTACCAGATTTTATGAAAAAAATCACCACCATCGCTACCACAGCGCAGGCACTTCAGGTCACTGGCCCTCCCCATGTTATGTAGGCGCACTCGGTCATAGTAGGTCCTTTGGAGGATATTGTATTGGATAAGCCGTAGGCAGGACTTAATGGCCACCTCCCTTGGATGCATCAGGACCGTGTCCCAATCCACCTCATCCATGTCCCCCACATCTGCTTCCCATTTCCTTTGAAGGTTACCTAGCCCATCCGAGAGGTTATTCATCATAGTTCTGTAGGTCAGGGAGACTGCCCTACTTGGGATCTGCTCCTGCAAGAGACGGCCCTCCAGTGGTGCGTACTCGGGAAGCGTGCCTGTCAACAATTCCTCCGCCCGCCAGGCGTGACTCAGCTGTGCATACCTATAATATTGAGTGCGACCTAAGCCGTACTCTGCCCTGAGGACCTGGAAGGACTTCAGCGCCCCGCTCTTCATCACGTCACTGATTGTCGAAATACCTATATCGTCCCATCTCTGGAAGCCCTTTAATTTACTCAATTCCCGCAGCCAAGCGCATTTCCACAGCGGCGTTTGACTCGTCGGCTTCCGTTCCCAGCCTGTACATCTCGTCGCCCATACCCAAAGGTCGAGGGAAACTCTTGTGGCTGGAAGCAGCCTGGCTTTCCCCGTGCCCCATAGAGATAATGGAGAAAAGTGCGTTTTACCATACCATGCCTCTCTAGTGCATAGGTGGGATGTGCAGCCGGGGCATGTATCCAGTCATTAACAGGCGCCAGGTGTTCCGCACAATAATAGGCCTCTATATTAGGTAATGAGATCCCACCACTGTATTGATGCCTTTGAAGGGTCGTCAATGCCACCCGGGGGTGTTTGCCCAGCCACAAGAAGGTCCTTAATTCCGCATTGATATCTCAGAACACCTGTCTCGATATAGGGAAATATTCGTTTTGGAATGCATATAAATATCGGGGAAGCGTCATCATTTTGAACAGGGGCCCAGAAGCGTGAGGGGGAGCATCCGCCACCTGGCCGTGTCCTCTGGAAAGTGATTCGAGATTCTTTTAATGTTTCTATCATAGGAAAGAGTTGTATCCAGCGTCACATGTATCCCTAGATATACGAACCCTACACCTGTCATCTGCAGCCTTCGCAGTAGTGCTGTCCAGTCATCTTGGCCTGTGGGATCATAGAGGATCGACTTATGCCAATTTATGCAGTAACCAGCACGTGCCCCGTAGCGATCCAGTTCGGAGAAAAGGGCCCCTATCATTGTAGCCGGGTGTGTTACATACAGGAGGATATCGTCTGTGTACAGCGATATCTTCTCCTCTGCCGTATCCATCTGTCCTATCCGGAACCTCCTAATGTCCTCATTCTGTCTAACCACACACGCCAGTACCTCAATCACGAGGGCAAAGAGCAGGAGGGACAGAGGGGACCCCTGCCTAGTCCCTCGTCTCACTGTAAATTCGCTAGAGAGTGTCCCATTGACCCTAACGCGTGCCCTGGGGTCAGCGTAGAGCAACCGCACCCAAGCCCGAAACTTGGGACCAAAACCAAAACCAAAACGCAAAAATACCCCTTCCAGGAACGACCAGTGGATGGCATTGAACGCTTTTTCCGCATCCAACGACAGGAACCAATGTGGGTTGGGTCTCGTGCTCACCTCCTGTAGGCAATTGTGGGTCTGAGGGAGGATTAATCTCGTGGCCCGATCTGGGAGAAAACCCGTTTGGTCTAGGAGGTGCACCAACCCCGGTATCACCCGTCGCAACCAGAGAGCGAGTACCGTCGCAAGAAGTATCACCTCTACATTCAAGAGGGAAATAGGGCGATACGACGCACAGTCATCCACTGGTTTCCCTTCCTTATATATCAGGACTATCGTAGCCTGCTGGAGGTCCAATGGTAACTTCACCTCCTGCGCCGCTGCCTCAAAGAGTCCCATCACGTGACGCAAGAGTAAGTCCTTTGTCTTTTTGAAAAATTCCGCCAGGAAACCATTGGGACCAGGGGACTTTCCTGCCCGGAGCTTGGATAGGGCTGCTCTAACTTCGTCTAATGTGAAGTCTCCCTCCAGATCCTTCTGGTCCTCGCCCGCTAAGGCCGGCAGCTCAATGTCCGCCATATAGTGGAGAGCACCCTCCTGCGTCCCTAGGTTCTTTGCTTCGTAGAATGTTTTATAGTATGTAGCAAACGTCTCCGCTATCTGTTCATCCGTCCTTATCAGGTTCCCTCGAGCATCCGTAACTTGTTCCATCCACCTGGCATCCCTCTCTTTTCTGCTAAGCCACGCCAACAGCTTTCCTGACTTGTCGCCCACGTCATATAAATGATGTAAGGTCGCTAAGGCCTACACTTTAGCTTCCCCTGTAACCATGTCTCTATACTGGCGCTGTAGATCCTGTAGGCGTCTAAGAGTTCCCTCTGCTTTGGTATGTTGTTGGTCCAGCTCCATCGTCAATATCTGGACTTCCAGTGACCTCGCCTTCTCCTGCCGCTTCCTCTTTTCCCCGGCCAGTCTATTCTGCGCCCTGTCCCGCATGACCGCCATAAGGGCTTCCCAGAAGACCACCCTCGAGGAGACCGAACCCTCATTTTCAGCGACATAAACTTTCACATCCGCCCTAAGGCCTTTTATGACTCCGGCATTCTGCAAGTCCCATGCCGTCAACCTCCAGAAACTGCCTTTTCCTTCCCTACCTCCCCCCACCACCGCTAGGACGGGCGAGTGATCAGATATTCCTCGAGCCTGATACTCTGTAGTGTCGTGTACAGTCAATGCTTGCCGTGCCACAAAGATATAATCCAAACGGGAGTAAACCTTATGTGCCCCAGAGAAAAATGAATACGCCCTCCTCTCAGGATGTAGCCATCTCCACATATCTATGAGCCCTAATGCAGTCATCATCCTGGAGACAGTGTTGGTGTTTGGGACCTGGTCCTTTACCCTGTCCTGTCTGTTCCCGAGGCCATCACATCATTAAAGTCTCCCCCTAGGATCTGCTGGGTGTCTGATGTGTTCAAGATGATATCTGTGACTCCCCTAAGTGTAGGTGCTTGCAGTGACGGTGGTACATATGCCGAAATGATAGTGTATTCCTGCCTTCTCCAACGGCCCCTCACCCCCACATACGTCCCCTGGAGATCTATCCAGGTCTGTGCTACTTGAAAAGGTGGATTCTTTCTAACCATAATTGCCACCCCTCTGGAACCAGTGGTAAAACAAGCATGCGCACGCACTGTATACTGTCCTCTAGCCAGGAAACCACATTTAACTCCCTGTAGGTGATTTTCTTGTAGGAAGATTACATCAGGGCCCGCTCTCTTCAGGTATGCATTAACTAACCCTCTCTTTATTTTACTCCCAAACCTGTTAACATTCCAGGTAAGTATTTTAATCCTCCTTGGAGCCTGTAGCATGTCTGTCAATCTATCCCGGGTCTGGCCCTGCGTCATTGTATAAGATGTCTGAAGTCAGTGGCCATGGAGCAGCTAAATCTCGTGTGTCAGAGACGAGGCCACAAGGTCGTGAGTATATGTGATCCATGAGACATGCTGTAACAATCTCCCCTCGCCCCAACTCCTAACTCCCACAAAAGATCCGACAGTCCCGTCCCATTCCCCCCCATGAGCTCCCCAACATGCAATACCTGTTCCCATTCCCAACTCCCCCCACCCCACCCCCACATCCGTCCCACCACCGCCGTAGTCTCCGTAGAGAAAATCTGTCGCCCACCCCTACAAAAACCCCCCCTTACAAACTCAGACCCTGGATCGGGTCCAAACGGCAACGAACACCCTCTTCCCTTGTACGTGCACTTGCAAAGGTCAGGTACCCAAATAAACAATGAAACAATAGGTATAGAGGTTAAAACCACTTGCGTGCTGTGCAGCTATGAGCCTGTATCATTTTTGTCCATTCTGTCCCAAGTTCAAGAATGTGAGTCCTGGATGGCTTCCTGCGAACCCCCAGCCTCCTTGGCCGAATCCTGCTCCATCTATCGGATTGCCGCCACCAGCGGGTGCAGCGATTGTGCCTCAGCTTCCTCTTCGCCAGATGCATTGCTGCCGATGTCTTCCTCCCCCTCCGATCGGGCTGTTCTCTCCAGGCAGCGAAACCTTGAACCTGCGAGATCCCTTAGGGCAGGGGATGCCGAGTTCCACCTTCGCCGTCTCGTCGGACTGTGTGTGGGATATGGCGTTGTCTTCACCCTCCTACTGCATCGCAAGCCTCTCTGTCTCTGGGTCTTTGGTTGCCCCCACTGAGCCCCGGCGGTCGTCGCCTCTCTTGCCGCCCCACGTCTCTCCTCCTCTGCTCTCCGAAGGGCTGGGGAGCTCCTCCAACCATTGCCACGCATCTTCCGGATGGGTAAAGAAGTACGTCTTCTCCTTGTACATTACTTTCAGTTTTGCTGGGAAAAGCAGCATATATTGAATATGCCGGTCCCGTAATTTCGCCTTCACTAGGTCAAAGGAGCGCCTCTGCTTCTGTACCTCCTGGCTATAGTCCGGGAAGATCATTATTTGCGTGTTCTCCACTCGAATCTCCCCGAGTTTCCTGGCTTCTCTCAGTATCAAATCTCGGTCGGCAAAGTTCAAGAAGCGGGCAATTACCGGCCGCGGTCTCTACCCCACTGAGGGTTTCGCCATCAACGCCCGATGTGCTCGTTCTATCAGAAAGCAAGTGGAGAACTTCGCAGACGGGAAGGTCTTTTGTAACCAAGCGTGCAGAACACCGCCATGTTGTTCTTCTTGATACCCTCTCTAAAGCCTACAAAGCGTAGATTATTGCGGCGGACTCTATTTTCATCATCGTCCACCTTCCACTTAAGTCGCCTATGTGAGGCCTGGAGTTCTGCCATGTCTTTATTGAGGGTATGTATGGAGTCTTCCGCTTCGCCCAATCTAGTCTCCGCTGTTGTCACCCGTTCAGTCAAATTGCGGAAATCTTGTCGCAGCAGTGTGACCTCCGAGCCCACCTATCCGACCTTGGCCTCCAGTGCCGCCCGGGACGCCTGTACGTCCTCCCTCGAAGCTTGTATGGCCCCTAGCACCCAGTCCGTATTCGAGCGCGGCCCCGGTAGCTCCGTCTCAGCGCCGGCAGTCCCCATGGCGTAGTGGTCCATGGTGCCCTGGCGGGGGTTCTTGGCGGGCGCTTCCTTCTTCCCCATTTCTCCAGTCCCAGTGGGCCAACAGATGACGACTCTCCCTTGACCGGTCTGTTCTTCCTTCCCTCCAGGCACCGGCCCCTGGTCCGACCTTCAAATTATGTGCAGTCCGTGCCTTTATGGCTCCCCTGGCTGTCCGCTCAGATGTTTCCTGCGCTGGGGGTCAGCACCCAGGAGGTGCTCCAGCCAATGCCACTGCCCGCTCGGCGGATGGGCTCCCCGAGCCTCCAGCGGGATCCGGCTTCAGGACCCCCCCGGTAATAAGGCGCGGGCAAGGGGTACGGAGCGTGAGTGCCAGAGTGCAGCGTCTCCCGTCCCAATCACCAGCTCCCCGGCCACCCCCCATCACAATGAGGCATCCAAGGGGGAGCGGGAGGGGGGGCGACTCCCTGCAATGTTGGATTTGGACCCCACCTACTGTCTCAGTTGCCCGTACCGCTGAGGCCGTGGGAGTCCAGCTTGGTTTAACACCCGGGTAATGCTCTGCTCCTCCAGCTCCGGGGCTCAGCGCCCCCACCCCAGATGCATGGCTCTTCTCCGGTTGTAGTGTCATGGAGATTAGCTTTGCCTTTGCACTGTGTTAAGTTAGCATGAGCTTATTAGACGTTTAAACGCCATTTTCCTTTCTGCAGCTTTGCGCACGACACACATTAGTGTGAATGTTTAGAGAATAGCCGGATACTTTGCTTCACACGAGAATATTGTGTTTTCTCATTATATCTGCTTTGCATGGTAAACTATGTCTGTAGAGTGTCCGAACAGTGAGTGCCCAGGTCTTCAAGGTTATTATAACACAGTGGCGGTTAGCAGGTCTGATCAGCGCACTTCTTAGACATAACATATATGCAATGCTGGCCAACTTGGGTTTTCACGCGATTTAATAATGCACTGCACACAGAATGCCACAAACATTTTGAAGAACCTTCGTATGCAGAGCACCGGTGTAGAAACTGATGTGATACATTTCTACTAGAGCAAGAGGTATGGGGTCGCCCTTCTAAACCCAAAGAGACCTTCTGTAGATCTAATATATTATACTAGCAAGGGAGGGTAAGAATTAGGTACATTTTAGCCTTCTTCCCGTTAGCATTTTAACATGCTTTCTCCCTTTGTATTTTATAGAATAATAACTATGCTGATTGCTTTGTTGCTTATGATATGTCTGCTTGTATTTACAAAGATACCGCGCTTGCGAACACGGCGTTAGAAATAAACCTTTCCAACTTGCACGTGTCTGCATTTACTCCTTGTTTTGTACTGAGTTTGTAGAATAACGAAAGAGTGTTCATGTGTTCCACATTACCTGAGGTGTTCTAAGTCCATGTTCTGGGTTGTCTAACATTGGGTGAATGGAAGACCCAATGAGACACTGATTGCTAGTCTGGTAGGGGATGTTGGGTACTAAGGTGCGTTTTGGTTGATCCTAATTCACGGAGGTTCCAAGTCTCTAAGCACAGTTCTGTGTAGGAGCAGAAATCCCTGCGACAGTAGCGGGAGGGGGACGCACAGGGTCTCACTCACAGGCCCGGCCTCAAAATGGAGTTCCAGGCCCTCCTCCGCCCAATCGCCGACGGAGCCGCTCACTGCCGTGAACAAGCCAGAGAGCCCTGCATCCCCTTAGTCAGCCGCCGTCACTCCCGCAGCTCCACGCCTCAGTCCGGGTGGGCCTCAGCTACGGCTGTACACTCGGTCACCGACTTATAACACCACTGGCGGCCAGCTGGGTCGACAGTTCCCTCCATGACCATTCTGTCATTAGCAACAGGGAGCCGCCATCTTGCAGGCAGGGCCGACCCGCTCCGGTGTCCGATCGGCGTATCTCGCCTTTGTGGAATTGCAGCGACGCTGCAGGTACTACAGTCCACCTCCCAGGCGCGACGGGACCTTTAGGGAACCCTTACTGCCAAAAACGGGACTTAGGGACAGTGTATGAATGCCAATCGTAGTCAGCTCACCGGAGCTGGGGAGGGACTCGCCTTACTCGGCCATGCTGTTGGCCACGCCCCCGATTTGCGTCCGCTTCACATTACTTTTACATTATTTCCAGCGCTAAAAAAGTTTAGCGGTGGAAAGTAAATTAGTAAAAAAAAGATATTGCGCTGTTTTGTGCCACTTTTGTGATGCAAATACGGCGCAAAATATTAGTAAATCTCCCTCTTCTTCTTTACGGCCTTTAAAAATTAGCAAGAAAAATTTCATCATACACAGATATTTAACTAAAGGTTCTGTTGATCAGGTGATATCTTATTAATGTCTGAAAGGAGGTGATTTACCAGTGTTCACAGAGTAACTGAGCAAAGAGACTTGAGGTTTTGCTTAAGATAGACTCATATGGTCAAGATTTCATTTAAACAACAATGGAGTTTAGAAAAAGAGAAGGGTCAGGCTGGGCTGTAAAATTTCCAGTAGCTCTTTACGAAGAATACAACAAAAGCACCTCCATTCACTCACTTCTTCTCATTCTTTCCGATTCACTTAAGATCATCTCAAATGCCAACTCCTGTCTTTACCTCACTGTTCATAAGTCACCTTTGACACTTTCAACAGCTCCCTTAGAACAAGCATTTATGGTTTCTTCTAACCTGGAAGATTGGAACATTATTGTGGGTTGAGGGGGGTTTCCTATCGCCATAACATCTGTCCATCTCCCTGAAACTAGTGCAGCTTACAGAGCCTGGTTCTGGCCCTGGAAGACAACTTTAAAAAGCAAGTCTTTAGTTCTTCCTAAAGTAGATAAAGTTCTGTAAGATGCAGCTCCTTCCAGGCCTCTTGTGAAAAACAGAACGAGGGGTTCACTGTAAGGCCTGTCCTTTACATTATAAGCGCAGATGAGGCAAACAGACGTTGATTCATATAATTTAATATTCAACAATATCAGTCATTTAGTACTTATAGAGAATCCATCACATCCAATAATTTACCTGACATATCCCGGCAGAAGATATGTGCATATTACTCTTTTCCCCCCTTTTCCAACATTACATGGCATCTGGCATGACGTTGTCCTTTTGGGGCCCAGGATGCCATTTGTGACCGGATGGGCATTTGGAAGAGCGGGAGTAGGTGTCAGTTATCCACAGGTGATGCAGCATTTCTACCTTTCCATATTTCTCATATTCAAGTTCACCTAATTTCATGTCCTTCGGCCCCCCTACTGCCCTCTGGCTGCGCACTCACTCTGTGGGGTTCATCAGAAGTCAGATAATTGCCTCATACTCACAAGGCCATGGATCTTACTTCTTCTACAACACCTATTGCAGACAAAGGGCCTAGTTAGGAGTTTGTGCAACAGATTATTGCCTCAAAACTAGGGGTGGGTAAAGAATTCCGCTCTGCCGACGGAGCTCGCGAAGTTTTGCCCACTGCGGAGTTGGTCCAAAAAACTCGATGCAGAACGGAGTTCTTTTCTCAAGCGGTTCGCCAACGGTAAGGTGACGAGCGCTTGTGAGAAAATATAACACACTAGACCTCCTCCTGGCGAGATTTCTCACTGCGGGAGGTCAGGGCAGATCGCGACCACTCGAGTGTTAAAATCTGCCATTCTCGTTGATGAAGCTGCCATTCGATTAGAATATCAATTAGAGCGGCAGAAAGCAGCAGTGCCCTCTGGCACGACGCGTAGTGCTGTTCGTGCTGATTTTAAAGTGAGGGTTAAACTCCTGGCACTAAAAATCAGTATGAGAAGTGCAACTTACACTCTAACACTAGCGGAAGTCTGCAGAGTACGGCGGAGTTTCCCTGACACTTCATGGAGTTCCGCGGGGTAAACTCTGCAAACTACACCAAGGCATTATCAAAACGTGACAGATATCCCGTCTGCCTTATTATAATTGTTAGAAATGGGATCCCTGGCTGGCCAGGGCTTGCGCCAAAGTCAGTCAGAGACCACCACTCTAAGTCAGGGCAAGGGAGTTACACGCCAAGATAACCCCTGCTCACCCCATTGGTAACGTGACACCAGCAGTAAGGCTAAACTCGGAGACTATGGAAGTTAAGCTTTTACGCGAGCACCCAGCAACAACACCCCAGGCCCACCACAAAGGAAACTCCACACAAGGTTATGTATAAAAATAGCCTTTGTATTGTAGCAAACACATTAGATAAAAACACACACTTTAGAATGTGCCAACAGGCATGGGCAGAATTTACAGGGGATATATGTACAGGACAGGGCCACATGGACCACTGTCAGGAATAGGCACTTTTAGAACTAGAATACTTATTAGAATTAGCACTTAGGCATAGAATATAAAATCACTGTAGCACAAAATAGAACATAGAGCTCACAACCAGTTATCACTGGTAACAGGTAAGTACCACCTACGCAACGCTAACCACCTTAGGAGTATCATGCAGAGAACCAGGCCCTCACTAGCAACACCTGTACTAGGAAGAACAACCACCTAAGTATCACCATATATTTTAGGGGTATAGGAATAAAAGCATTACACATGATGCATTAAAATCCATTCAGAGGTGCAGGTAAAACACATGCGCAGAAATCACATAGGCCCCAACCTGTGGCTGTCCCCAGGCCAACTGGCCTCTCTGGGGCTAGGACGCCCTGTGTCCCAAATGTCAGGGCAGGCTGCGCAGGCAGCCAAAAGAAGAAATGCGCAAGAGTTCCTAAATGGAGCAGCTGCCCACTAAGTGCTGGGCAGCTGTAGAACTTGAGCCTGGCACCAGCGGGCCTCCTGGCTCTCCTCGGGGTGCTGAACAAACAATGGGGCCCAAGAGCACGTGGGAGCCTTGTGGGCCCTGCGACCAAACAACTGGGCCCTTAGGAGCCTTGTGGGCTCAGAATACACTGTGCACCCTTTGAGCCTCGTGGGCTCTGATCAATTAAATGCCCCCGGAGCCTCTCCGGGCTCTCAACAATACTGGGTCTTCATTGGAGTCCCCCTTCTGGAGACTCGAAATAGAGAAACGCCCCCTGAGCCTCTCGGGGCTCTGAAAGAAATGTGCACCGTCGTTGGGAGTCCCTCCCTGGGGGACTTGAGATGGCAAAATGCTCAGGAGCCTCTTGTGGGCTCGAACAAAGGTGCGGCAACTTTGGGGGAGCGGCCATCTGCCAACCGGGCCGCTCTCAGTTACTGAGGAGCTAGTGGAGCCTCTGAGGCTCTATGGACATGCCGGGAGCTCTGCCCTGGCTGTCAACACTCACCGGGCTCTGCTGCGGGGAGGCTCCGATGTTGCGCTGTGTCTCTCTGCTACCGGGACTCCTACGTTGGTCACCACGAGGCTCTCCCTCACTCATGGGAGCCCCGTGGGAGACTCCAAACACCGGATTCTGGCTTCTTCTCGAGTCGGGTGGAGGCGGGGTGAGCTCCCTTCCTCCTGGGCCCTCAGGACGCCTCTCCTCACCACCTTGCACCGGAGCGCGGGGTGGGCTCCCGCCGACTTCCGGTTTCGGCACCAAGTACTTCCGGGTCGCAGCTGCGGCCAATAGCAGCGCAGCCCTTGGAGGTGGAGACGGACAGCATCTCACAGAAGATCCCCGGGCCGGCGGCGGTGATCTCGGGGGTCAAAACGAGGGGTAGGCTCCCTCAAAATCAATAATATAGCGAGGTGGACACTCGCTTGGGGGGCACAAAACGGCACCCGGTCCCTGGCGGGGTGAGCACCTGCCTGGGGCATAACTTGGCAATTAAGCGAGGAAAATGCCGGGTGGGCACCGGCTATGAAGAGACAGCGCTCCCAAGGCGCTAGGGGGATAATTACAGCACTCCCAAGCGCTAGTGGCAAAATAAAGCACTCCCAAGCGCTTGATGCCCATAAGTCCAGGGCAAGTCACAGCCAAAAAGTCCTTTAGGAGGTGGGGGGGCAAGCCTGGGCCCAGAGCCAGCTCACAGGGTCCTCCTTGACAGGGAGGCAATCCCCAGTGACGTTCCTCCTAGGCACCCTGCAGCAGCAGCCCCCCTCAAGAAAGGATCCAGCAAGAGAACCCCTTGTAAGAGGTCACAGCCTCTTTTTATACAGTAAATCCCTTTGTCTCAGGGTGCAGGGTGGGGGAAAAACCAGTTGCAGCTGGTTTTGGAGCACTTTGTTTTCCTGAACCACCCTTTCCTTTCACTGGCCAGGCTAGGGGCATTAGACGCACCACAGGGGGCGGAGCCAGCATTGTGTGGGGAAAGCCCAGCCCTATTCAGGTCCCAGGTGTACTCCTCCCTCCCATCACTCATGCTAATCTCAACACTCACCACCGGGGCAGACCCATCATGACTCATGGAGCCTGGCTCACCAGCCAGCTCCAGCCAATCACAAGCCAGACACAAATTACACAAACATGCCAACTTCTAGAAGTGGCACTTCCACACTAGAAACAATCACGCCGCATACATCATTGTGCAGCATTTAATCACACGAATCCGCACATATCAAACTCGAGCCTGCACACCCCACGCATCAGTAACTACCAGTGTCACAGACATTCCACATGCATTCCTATGGGGGGGCAGGCCAATCTCACCACACGCACGCAGAGTGCGCACGCACTTTCCACTGGGACACAGTGAAAGTGCGCAGAAGCTAAAAATCACTATCACCAGGTCACATACCAAACTCAAAAAGTTCAGGGGTGAACCTGCCAGAAGGGCCAAGTCCAACAAATTGCCACAGGATGTAATGCATTTTTAATGGAGCGGGCAGGATACCTGTCACATTTGTGATAGAATAAACCATCCGCTGAAATATAAATCAGGCATTTGGTGTACATTGCATCTAGTGTGGCTAGCTGGGCTTGAAGGATCTTGTGGTTTGTGGGTCTCACACTGCGTTGAGGTCACCGCCAGGCAGACCTTCCATCAACTGTGCCCTGTGCAGATCTTCCTTCCAGGCAGACCTGTCAGCTGCGCCCTGTGCAAATCTTCCTTCCAGGCAGGACCTCCGTCAGCTGCACCTTGTGCAGATCTTCCTTCCTGGGAGGACTTCTGTCAGCTGCGTCCTGTGCAGATCTTCCTTCCAGTCAGGACTTCTGTCAGCTGAGCCTTGTGCAGATCTTCATTCCAGGCAGGGGCTTCAGTCAGCTGTGCCTTGTCGTGCCGATCTTCCTTCCAGTAAGGGGCTTCGGTCAGCTGTGCCTTGTCATGCAGATCTTCCTTCCAGGAAGGGGCTTTGGTCAGCTGTGCCTTGTGCAGATCTTGATTCCAGGCAGGGCTTCTGTCAGTTGTGCCTTGTGCAGATCTGCTTTCCAGACAAGGGTTTCTTTCCTCAATGAACTGTTCAAAGGTCGGGAGAGGTAGAATTGGTCTAGGTCATCTTCTTTATTGCAGTTCAACTGGTCAAGCCACAGAGCCCGTGCTCTCAGAGGACGGATAGGACAGGTTTTCTGAGCTCCATGGAACATTAAGACAGTTCTACCGCATCCAGCACATACTACAAGACTCCAAGAGTCAACGCTACAAGTGCTGCTCCAAGGTTTAATTCTACCACTGTATCTGAACATCCCCTGGCAAATGCTAACTAGAGAATAAACATCCTGCTACACCAGCAGAGTGCAAAAAGCTTTTCAAGCAACTCGAGGTAAATGGACTTTCTCTATCTGTCGTTACTGAAGATGTTAATCCTTAGTAACATCAATCCCCTTTGGACAAGGTCCTCCATTTTGCTATAAGAATGTAACTCATCCTGCGCAGACACAAACCCTCAAGTCAGTATTGAATGTAGCTGGGTGGTTCTCACCCAAAAGAGGGCCCTCCACAAATTGCTGACATTTTCTTACACCCCCTGAAAAGCCCTGGCAACACACTGACCAACTACACCCCCTCAGGGATCACCCGTCCATCTGCCAGGATCAAGACTCAGATCTTTCAACCTTCTCTGTTACCGTCTTTGGAACGGCTCGTCTCTGGGATTTGTGGAAGCTCCACACTCAGTGAGCTCAGAGTTGCCTTGTAAAATCATCTCATGAGAGTGGGAAAAAAGAACATTAAGTGACACACACCGCACAGAAGTGTAAATAAATCTACCATTATCATTCCATGACCCATTGCCCTACTGCTGATGTTTTGACATGGATGTTTTGCCGGCTATCATTGTAGCTTCTTCATTTAAAATCTTACTCATCAGTTAGTTTTCCATCCTACCTACTTACCTATGTACTGTTTCTGACCCTACGACATCGCTGGCAGACATGCTGGGCTGACTGTTGATACATAAATAGGAAGTACATTGCTTCTGCAGGGAGAGTGCAGTGTCCTTGCAGTCAGATGCACTTGATTGGGATAAAAGGTCCCATGTTTGTTAGAAAAGCTGCAACTATTAGAATAATAACATACCAAAATCAGCGCACATAATGCAATAACAGACCAGGTACTAGATAAACGTGACGCAAACAATGCAGTAACACAGGCCAGGAACAAGGAAAATCTGATGTAAACAATGCAATCACACAGGCCAAGCGTTGGGAGAATCTGACGCAAAAAATGCAATAACACGGGCCAGACACTAGGAGAATCTGATGTAAACAATACAATAACACAGGCCAGGTACGAGGAGAATCTGATGCAAACAATTAAATGACACATCAGGCACTAGGAGAATCTGATGTAAAAAATGCAATAACACAGGCCAGGCACTAGGTGAATCGGATGGAAACAATGCAATAACACTGGCCAGGCACTAGGTGAATCTGAGACGAACAATGCAATAACACAGTCCAGGCACAAGGAAAATCTGATGCAAACAATGCAATAACAGGCCAGGTGTTTGGAAAATCTGATGTAAACAATGCAATAACACAGGTCAGGCACGAGGAGAATCTGATGCAAACACTGCAATAACACCGGACAGGCACAAGGTGAATCTGATGCAAACAATGCAATAACACAGTCCAGGCACATGGAGAATCTGATGTAAACAATACAATAACACAGGACAGGCGTTGGGAGAATCTGACGCAAACAATGCAATAACACAGGCCAGATACGAGGAGAATCTGATGTAAACAATGCCTTAACACAAACCAGGCACGAGGAGAATCTGATTTAAACAATGCAATAACAGAGGCAAGGCGATGGAAGAATCTGACGCAAACAATGCTAATAACACAGGCCAAGCACGAGGAGCATATAATGCCAACAATGCAATAACACAGGCCATGCACTAGGAGAATCTCACACAAACAATGCATTAAAACAGGCCAGGCACTAGTAGAATCTGATGCAAAACATGTATTAACACAGGCCAGGCACTAGGAGATTCTGATGCAAACATGCAATAACACAGGCCAGGCTAGAGGAGAATCTGATGCAAACAATGCAATAACACAGGTCAGGCACTAGGTGTATCTGATGTAAACAATGCAATAACACAGGCCAGGCACGAGGAGAATCTGATGCAAACAATGAAATAACACAGGTCAGGCACTAGGTGAATCTGATGCAAACAATGCAATAACACTGGCCAGGCACTAGGTGAATCTGAAGCAAATACTGCAATAACACAGGCCATGCACAAGTAAAATCTGATGTAAACAATGCAATAACACAGGCCAGGCACAAGGAAAATCTGATGTAAACAATGCAATAACACAGGCCAGGCTAGAGGAGAATCTGATGCAAACAATGCAATAACACAGGTCAAGCACTATGTGAATCTGATGCAAACAATGCAATAACACTGGCCAGGCACTAGGTAAATCTGACACAAACACTGCAATAACACAGTCCGGCACAAGGAAAATCTGATGTAAACAATGCAATAACAGGCCAGATGTAGGGAAAATCTGATGTAAACTATGCAATAACACAGGCCATGCACAAGGAAAATCTGATGCAAACAATGCAATAACACAGGCCAGGCACAAGGGAAAATCTGATGTAAACAATGCAATACACAGGCCAGGCACAAGGAAAATCTGATGTAAACAGTGCAATAACACAGGCCAGGCATTGGGAGAATCTTACGCAAACAATGCAATAACACGGGCCAGACACAAGGAGAATCTGATGTAAACAATGCAATAACACTGGCCAGGCACAAGGAAAATCTGATGTAAACAATGCAATAACACAGGCCAGGCACAAGGAAAATCTGATGTAAACAATGAAATAACACTGACCACGCGTTGGGAGAATCTGATGCAAACAATGCAATAACACGGGCCAGACACTAGGAGAATCTGATGTAAACAATGCAATAACACAGGCCAGGCACGAGGAGAATCTGATGTAAACAATGCAAAAACACAGGCCAGGCGTTGGGAGAATCTGACTCAAACAATGCTAATAACACAGGCCAGGCACGGGAAGAATATGACGCAAACAATGCAATAACACAGGCCGGGCACTAGAAGAATCTGACGCAAATACTGACATAACACAGGCCGTGCACAAATAAAATCTGATGTAAACAATGTAATAACACAGGTCAGGCACAAGGAAAATCTGATGTAAACAATGCAATAACACAGGCCAGGTTCGAGGAGAATCTGATGCAAACAATGCAATAACACAGGTCAAGCACTATGTGAATCTGATGCAAACAATGCAATAACACTGGCCAGGCACTAGGTGAATCTGACACAAACACTGCAATAAACACAGTCCAGGCACTAGGGGAATCTGATGCAAACAATGCAATAACACAAGCCAGGCACTCGGAGAATCTGGCACAAACAATACAATAACACAGGCCAGGCACTAGGATTGATGCAAACAATGCAATAACACAGGCCAGGCACTAGTAGAATCTGATGCAAACAATGCAATAACACAGGCCAGGCACGAGGAGGATCTGATGTAAACAATGCAAAAACACAGGCCAGGCGTTGGGAGAATCTGACTCAAGCAATGCTAATAACACAGGCCAGGCACGAGAAGAATCTGACGCAAACAATGCAATAACACAGGCCATGCACTAGAAGAATCTGACGCAAATACTGCAATAACACAGGCCATGCACAAGTAAAATCTGACGTAAACAATGCAATAACACAGGCCAGGCACAAGGAAAGTCTGATGTAAACAATGCAATAACACAGGCCAGGCTCGAGGAGAATCTGATGCAAACAATGCAATACCACAGGTCAAGCACTATGTGAATCTGATGCAAACAATGCAATAACACTGGCCAGGCACTAGGTGAATCTGACACAAACACTGCAATAACACAGTCCAGGCACTAGGAGAATCTGATGCAAACAATGCAATAACACAGGCCAGGCACTAGGAGAATCTGGCACAAACAATACAATAACACAGGCCAGGCACTAGGATTGATGCAAACAATGCAATAACACAGGCCAGGCACTAGTAGAATCTGATGCAAACAATGTAGTAACACGGGCCAAACACTAGGAGAATCTGATGTAAACAATGCAATAACACAGGCCAGGCACAAGGAAAATCTGATGTAAACAATGTAATAACACAGGCCAGGCACTATGAGAATCTGACACAAACAATGCAATAACACAGGCCAGGCACAAGGAGAATATGATGTAAACAATGCAAAAACGCAGGCCAGGCGTTGAGAGAATCTGACGCAAACAATGCTAATAAGGCCAGGCATGAGGAGATCTTGACGCAAACAATGCAATAACACAGGCCAGGCACGAGGAGAATCTGATCCAAACAATGCAATAACACAGGCCAGGCAGTAGGAGAATCTGATGCAAACAATGCAATAACACAGGCCAGGCAGTAGGAGAATCTGGCACAAACAATACAATAACACAGGCCAGGCACTAAGATTGATGCAAACAATGCAATAACACAGGCCACGCACTAGTAGAATCTGATGCAAACAATGCAATAACACGGGCCAACCACTATGAGAATCTGAGGCAAACAATGCAATAACACGGGCCAGGCACGAGGAGAATCTGATGCAGGTGAGCATGTAATACCTGGCGGGATCTAGTGTACTGTGTGGACAAGAGGGTGGGAGGGCAAAGACTAGCTTCATATGGACTGAAGCATGGGCAAAATTAGCAATATTTTAAGGAAGTATTACCATATAGTAAATCATGCAGAGTAAGTTTTTTGTTTTTTTTGGCCAGGTACGGGATATTACGTACCAAGAGGTGTCAGAGATATCATAATTTTTCCTACGAGGGTCATCTGCTTTACAAAGAATTTCAATACGAGGAGTAACTCTAAAAAGCAGCAACGGGGCACGCAGTGAGAGGAGAGAATGCAGAGTATCACTAACGTTATGGAACAGCACACAACTTTAGAGAATACTTAGATACAAGGGAGACACCAGAAATGGGCTCTGCACCTCACATGAATCCAAAACACGAAAGCCCCTTTACGCAGACCAATCATCCTAGGAGGGGCCGAGGGGAGACATAACATCTAATCCCGGCTTTACCACTTTACCTAAAGATGCTGGAAATAAACACCAAATGTTACTTCTCGACAGGGCCACTATATAGGTCCTTATCCTGGGATTGTAGTCCCTCGGCCTCTCCCTCACGATCTCCACCACCCCACGTGTGGTTTACTGCACTAGGAAACTGTGCAACCAGGAGACTCTGTGTTTAACCCTGAGCTACCTATTTGTAAAATAGTGACCTTCAGAAATCACTAAGTACATTTATGCCTCTCCCCCCATTTATGTCCAAGATCCTAAAGTTGTAAGTAAAACTGTGCTTTTAGAAATGGGCCCAGACTGTGGTGATGCGGCTTTAACTAAAGATTCCTTCCAGCGGCTCCTGGAATGTTGTTGTTGATGGGTGTCTAGTTTTCAAAAATGTATAGGTCTGCTAGGTTTCCCTAGGTGCCGGCAGAGCTAGGGTTCAAAAACTAAAGGTAGACTCTTTGCCAAAAAAAGCACGATTTCACTGCGAAATTGAGGTGCAAACATGTTACGTTTTGCGCTGTTTCCTGTCGTAGGCAGACCCAGGCAAGTGAGGTACCATTTTTTTGGGAGACCTGGGGGAACGCTGGGTTGGGTAGGTGGAAATTTGTTGATCCATGCAGATTCCAGCACTTTCCACCACAGAAATGTCAGGAAAATGCGTTTTCTTGGTCAATTTCTTAGCTTTGCAAGGGATTCTGGGTAACAGAACCTGGTGGGAGGCAGTCGAGTCACCCCATCCTGAATTCCTCTGGGTGTCTAGTTTTCAAAAATGTATAGGTTTGCTAGGTTTCCCTAGGTGCCGGCAGAGCTAGGGTTAAAAAACAAAAGGTAGGCTCTTTGCCAAAAAAGGGCACTTTTTCACTGCAAAATTGTGGTGCGACCATGTTGCGTTTTGCGCTGTTTCCTGTCACAGGCACTAGCCAGACCCAAGCAAGTGAGGTACCATTGTTTTCGGGAGACCTGGGGGAACGCTGGGTGGGTGATCCACGCAGATTCCAGAACTTTCCACCACAGAAATGTGAGTAAAATGCATTTTGTTTGTCAATTTCCTAGCTTTACAAGGGATTCTGGGTAACAGAACTTGGTGGTAGGCAGTCGAGACATAAAAGGGTCAATTTTTAACTGCAAAATTGAGGTGTGACCACGTTGCATTTTGCGCCGTTTCCTGTCGCAGGCACAAGGCCTCAGAAGCGGTCGCTCCCCTGGCATTGGTATCGTAGCGCTGACTCTGCTTGTGATTTCAATTGGTGATTGTACTCGGCTAAGACCATAGCGCTTCACTGCTCCTGGCTGCCCACTCTGCATATTGTGATCTGTGATTAAATTGCTCATAGCGCTGACTCTGCTTGTGATCTAAATTGGTGATTGTACTCTGCTAAGATCGTAGCGCTTCACTGCTCCTGGCTGCCCACTCTGCATACTATGATCTGTAATCAAATTGCTCGTAGCGCTGACTGCAAAGCTAGCATTGTGTACATTAGCAAAGCCCTGCTTGTGTTGTTTTTGTCTTCGCTTTCTGCTGCCACCATTTTGTTGTTCTGCCTCCCAGCCCCTCTCTCCACCCCGCCCCCGCCTCCCAGCTGACCCCACCTCCCACGGATAGTACAGGAAGGACCCGCCTAACCCTGCGCTGTGACCGTCCTGGCTGGCTCAGAAGCGGTCGCTACCCTGGCATTGGTATCGTAGCGCTGACTCTGCTTGTGATTTAAATTGGTGATCGTAGCGCTTCACTGCTCCTGGCTGCCCACTCTGCATACTGTGATCTGTAATCAAATTGCTCGTAGTGCTGACTGCAAAGCTAGCATTGTGTACATTAGCAAAGCCCTGCTTGTGTTGTTTTTGTCTTCGCTTTCTGCTGCCACCATTTTGTTGTTCTGCCTCCCAGCCCCTCTCTCCACCCCGCCCCGCCTCCCAGCTGACCCCACCATGCCCCCCCCTCCACTATCCATATATGACAGATGATTCTACGTGCAGCGTTCACGCGCAGTGGTCGCGCCCCATGCGCGCCGATGGTGCTCCAAAGGTAAGCCCGTCTACGCCCGTCCGCGCCTGTACTGCGCCCAGCGCCAGAGCCCCAGGCCCTCGCAAATCCCACTCCACCCGCATAACGTACGACGCCGCAACCCTTCTAGACCTTAATCCCGGACGAACACCCCAATGCTACAAAGCTGCCCCGGGACGTACCCTCTGTCCATTCACCTGCCACTCCTGCAAATTCACCAGCATCAAGACCCATACCACATCCACTAACCCCACAAACAGCTCCGACTCTAACCACCTGAAGTGCATCTTGCTGAACACCCGATCGATCCACAAACATGCCACTGAACTCTGGGACCTACTCGACACCACATCACCAGACATCGCCTTCCTTACTGAAACATGGATGAACGCATCATCAACACCCGACATCGCCATAGCCATCCCGGACAACTACAAGATCATCCGAAAAGACCGCACTGTCCAAAAAGGAGGAGGCATCGCCATCGTCCATAAGAACACCATCAAAATCACGACCAGCTCCGACGATATCCTTACAACCGCCGAACACCTCCACTTTCAGATCCACACCGACCCAAGGACCACACTCAGAGGCACCCTCATCTACAGGCCTCCAGGAACCCGTAAACAATTCAGCGAAGACATCACTGACTTCATCAGTCCACATGCTCTCGCCTCCGAGAACTACATTCTACTAGGAGACCTCAACTTCCACCTAGAAAAGAAAAACGACAGCAACACCACCACCCTTCTTGACAACCTGGCCAATCTCGGCCTCAAACAACTTGTTGACACCCCCACCCATTTAGCCGGACATACGCTCGACCCAATCTTCACCTCCAGCAAACACATCTCCTTTGATCACACCACAGCTCTCCATCGGACGGACCACAGTTGTGTTCACTTCAGCTACAAAACCACCTCGACCCACAACCCTCCAAAACCTATTCCCCGAAGAAAATGGAACAAAATCACCACCGACCAACTCCTCACATCGCTCAACCTAAACCCACCCGCCCTCACTTCAGACCCAAACCAAGCGGCCATCAATTTCAAACAATGGATCACTCACAGCGCTGACGAATTAGCACCTTTGAAAAACCATCACACCAAACAAGACAGCAAAAAGGCCCCCTGGTTCAACGATGACCTTAAGAAATCCAAGAAGCTATGCCCCACCCTCGAGAAAACATGGAGAAAAAACCCAACCACCGACAACATGACCACCTTCAAGGCAGCCACCCGCAAACACCACCAGCTGATTCGGTCCACCAAGAAATCAGCATTCAAGAACCGACTCAACAATAACGCCCATAACAGCAAGGAACTATTCAACATCGTCAAAGAATTCACCAACCCCACCGCAGCCTCAAACGACATCACTCCCTCCCAAGACCTCTGCGATTCGTTATCCTCCTTCTTCTACAACAAAATTGCAGACATACATAACAGTTTCAAAAACAACTCCAACGAACCATCCTCTCCACCACCCTCAGAACCTAAACCCTCCTCTAACAACCTCAGCGCCTGGAACCCAATCACCACTGAAGACACCATCCGCCTAATGAACTCCATCCACTCTGGCTCGCCAACCGACCCATGCCCCCACCACATCTTCAACAAAGCTGACTCCATCATCGCACCCCATCTCCATGATATCATCAACTGCTCTTTCAATTCTGCTACCTTCCCAGAAAGCTGGAAACATGCCGAAGTCAGCGCCCTCCTGAAGAAACCCACTGCAGACCCTCTGAACTTAAAAAGTACCGCCCCATATCCCTCCTCCCATTCCCGGCCAAAGTCATTGAAAAAGCCGTCAATAGCCAACTCGCCGCCTTCCTTGAATCCAACAACTCCCTCGATCCCTCACAGTCCGGCTTTCGAGCCAAACACAGCACCGAAACCGCCCTCATCGCAGCAACAGACGACATCTGAACACTACTGGACAACGGAGAAACAGTGGCCCTCATTCTACTCGACCTCTCCACCGCCTTCGGCACTGTCTGTCACGGCAACCTCATACAACGCCTCAGCAACACCGGCATAAAAGAAAAAGCCTTGGACTGGATCATCTCGTTCCTAGCTGGGAGAACCCAGAGAGTCCGACTTCCCCTGTTCAAATCAGAAGCCACCGAAGTCATCTGCGGTGTACCACAAGGTTCATCACTCATTCCCACCCTCTTCAACATTTACATGAGTCCCCTCGCATCTATCGTGCGACAACACAACCTCAACATCATCTCCTACGCTGACGACACCCAGCTGATCCTCTCCCTCACCAAAGACCCAATCACCAAAAACCAACCTACACGAAGGAATGAAAGAAGTAGCCGTATGGATGAAAAACAGCCGCCTAAAACTTAACTCAGACAAAATGGAAGTTCTCATCCTAGGATCTTCCCCCTCTGCTTGGGACGACTCATGGTGGCCAGCAGATCTGGGCTCAGCACCCATACCTACGGACCACGCTCGTAACCTAGGCTTCATCCTAGACTCCTCCCTCTCGATGACCAGATAAGTTAACGCCGTCTCATCCTCTTGCTTCAACGTACTCCGTATGCTCAAAAAAATCTTCCGTTGGATCCCCACCGAAACAAGAAAGACGGTCACCCACGCACTGGTCACTAGCCGACTGGACTATGGAAACACCCTCTACGCCGGAACCACAGCCAAATTACAGAAAAAACTCCAACGCATCCAAAATGCATCAGCCAGACTCATATTGGACATCCCTCGCCAAGCTCACATTACCGGCCACCTGAAAGACCTCTACTGGCTTCCCGTCAACAAGAGAATAACGTTCCGTCTCCTCACCCACGCTCACAAGGTCCTCCACAATCTAGGACCCGAATGCCTCACCACACGACTGTCCTTCTACACACCCACCCGCCAACTAAGATCCTCCAACCAAGCGCTCGCCGCAGTTCCGCGCATCCACAGATCCACCATGAGAGGAAGATCCTTCTCCTACCTGGCGGCCAAGACCTGGAACTCTCTCCCCACCCACCTCCGCCTCACACAGAGCCACATTTCCTTCAGAAAGGAACTTAAAACCTGGCTATTCGATAAATAATGCACCCCCTCCCACAAGCGCCTTGAGACCCTCTGGGTGAGTAGCGCGCTGTACAAATTCCTGAACTTGAACTAAGTTTAGCCCATTTACGTAAACGCAGGCCATAGGCTGTGTGTCCAGCAGCTTCATACATGATCTCAAACTCCCTGACATACCAAGCCGCCTACACATCTCAATCATAAAAGGCTACTCCAGGGAGTCAAATGCCTTATCGGCATCAGCTGACAAGTTCTGGTTTACCTGATGCAGCACTGCGAATACTGCGAGTACCGTCCGGAGATGAAACGCTGTGTATTTATGTGGGACAAACACCAACTGTACAGGGGAGACTATTTTCTCTAGTAGGAGGGATAGCCGAGTCGCATCACATCAGGCAGGAATTTATTATCACTGTTACGCAGTGGCAGAGGGCAATAAGATGTACACTTACAGGGTTTTTTCCAGGCTTAGGGGGCACTGATATGACTGCATCACTTATAGACGCCAGCGACACACTGCCCTTCAATCCCTCGGCATAGACCTTCTGGCTAGGCCACACCTCCGCTGCATGGACAGGCCTCAACTTCTCTACACCCCCTGAACAGGTCTCACCTCCTCAGCACAGTACACGCCTCACCTCTTCTGCACCCCCTGGACAGGTGTCAGGGTGCAGGAAAAAGGAATCAAAGCTCTTCTTTGTTCCGCAGTATCTGCCATTGAACCGGCATTGCAAAGATCGCCTGCTCGCAAAAGGTCGCGGGTCATAGCGCGGAACCGGGCATTCTCCCCTGTACTACCAACAGGGAGCACCACGGTGGAAGTTGCCGGTCTAGTCCTGAGTTCCTGGACAGGGGCGCAAGGTCTATACCAGGTGTGAAGTTCGCCGGTTGATTTTACAACCAAATGCACTTCAATGGATTTTCAGAGATTAGTCACGTTCTATCTGTAGTCTAGTTAGATAGAAATAGTGCAATTTTGTGCCAGGCTTAGGCGCAGGTTAGAGCACTTCGGTGCGTCGTTTAGTTAGTTTGGTCATTTAGAACTAGAGAGAAATACCAATTTAAAGTAAATAGGAAAAAAGAAATATAAAGAGAAGAATTAATACTTACCCATTGAATACTTCAGTTCCTGATTTCTTTGTTGCTTGGTTGACGCCGGAGGCTCCAGAAGGTTCCTAAGTGAGAAGTAAGAAAAATTCAGATAAGAAAGTAAGGCAGAGAGTGAATGAACGAATGAGTGAAAAGGAACCAATGAACTCACAGAGTTAAAGGGTGCTAAAATGTTGTTTATAATACAGGTTACCAAAGAATAAAATACTTATATTGAAGAATGGATGAGCAGCAAAAGCTATAGGCACTCTGGATAAGGAAATGGAGAGAAAGAGAGTAAGAAAGTGGAGAAGGAATTGAAGGAAATTAGTAATGGTGTGCTTTTCTTTTACAGTTATTTCCACTCATACTTGAAGATAGAGAGAGAGTAAGAAAGGAATAAAACGGAGTATGGCAGAAAGGAAGAGTAGAGTGGAAGAGCCAGAAGGTCAGGCAGTCTCTTCTCTGTCCCATTCCCCTTTCCCCCGGCTGGGTTCGCACGGCCACTAGTTAACTCTTCAGTTGGTGGCTGTGGGAAAACCAGTGGTGGAATTTGATAAATCTCATCATTCTGCCCCTGGGAGTGTCGGCACTGTCAGTAAAACCCAACCCTTGACAACAGGCCTCACCTCCTCTGCACCCCCTGGACAGGCTTCACCTCCTCTGCACCTCTTTGGACAGGCCTCACCTCCTCTGCACCCCTAGACAGGCCTCACCTGCTCTGCACTTCTGGACAGGCCTCGCTTCCGCTGCAGCCCTGGACAGGCCTCTCCTCCTCTGCACCCCAAGACAGGCCTTACCTCCTCTGCCCCTCCTCTTGACAGGCCTCTCAGTGAAGGATTCTCTTGAAGGACAGAGGAGCCCGGAGTTCATTCCACCCCATACAGCGCCTCTGACTCTGCCCGAGCCTTGTGGCGCTATGCACAGGCCCCAAAGAGAGACACTGCTCCTCTTGACAGGCCTCACCTCCCGTGCACCCCTGTACAGGGCTCACCTCATCTGCACCCCTTGGACAGGCCTCAACTCCGTGAGGACAGGCCTCACCTCCTCTGACCACTGTACAGGCCTCAATTCTTCTAAACCCTGGACAGGCCTCTCTTCCTCTGCACCCCTAGACAGGCCTCTCTTCCTCTGCACCCCTGGACAGGCCTCTCCTCTGCCCCCATGAACAGGCCTCTCCTCCTCTGCCCCCTGGACAGGCCTCTTCTCTCCTCCTCTGGACAGGCCTCTCCTCCTCTGTACCCCTGGAAAGGCCTCACCTTCTCTGCCCCGTGGACAGGCCTCACCTCCTCTGCACCACTGGACAGGCCTCGCCTCCTCTGCACCCCTGGACAGGCCTCACCTCCTCTCCTCCTCTGTACCACTGGACAGGCCTCTCCTCCTCTGACCCCTGGACAGGCCTCACCTCCTCTGTACCCCTGGACAGGCTTAAACTCCTTTGCATCCCTGGACAAGCCATGCCTCCTCTGCAACCCTGGACAAGGCCTCACCTCCTCTGCACCCCTGGACAGGCCTCACTTCTTCTGCACCCCTGGACAAACCTCACCTCCTCTGCACCCCTTGACAGGCCTCAACTCCGCTGCACCCCTTGACAGGCCTCTCCTCCTCTGGACAGGCCTTTCCTCTTCTGCACCCACGGACAGGCCTCTCCTCCTCTCCTCCTCTCCTCCTCTGGACATGCCTCACCTCCTCTGCACCCCTGGACAGGCCTCTCCTCCTCTGCACCCCTGGACAGGCCTCTCCTCCTCTGCACCCCTGGACAGGCCTCTCCTCCTCTGCACCTCCTCTGGGCAGGCCTCACCTCCTCTGCACCCCTGGACAGGCCTTTCCTCCTCTGGGCAGTCCTCTCCTCCTCTGCCCCTCCTCTGTGCAGGCCTCACCTCCTCTGTACCCCTGGACAGGCCTCTCCTCCTCTGGAAGGGCCTCACCTCCTCTGCATCCCTGGACAGGCCTCTCCTCCTCTGCACCCCCGCACAGGCCTCTCCTCCTCTGCACCCCTGGACAGGCATATCCTCCTCTCCTCCTCTGGACAGGCCTCACCTCCTCTGAACCCCTGGATAGACTCTCCTCCTCTGCATCCCTGGACAGGCCTCTCCTCCTCTGCACCCCTGGACAGGCATCTCCTCCTCTGGACAGGCCTCTCCTCCTCTGGACAGGCCTCTCGGTAAAGGATTCTCATTAAGGACAGAGGAGCCCAGAGCTCTTTCCACCCCATACAGCACCTCTGATTCTGCCCTGGGCCTCGGGCACTATGCACAGGCCCCGAAGAGAGACACTGCTCCAGTGGACAGGCCTCGCCTACTCTGACCCCCTGGACAGGTCTCGCCTCCTCTGTACCCCTGGATAGGACTCTCCTCCTCTGCACCCCTGGACAGGGCTCCCCTTCTCTGCACTCCTGGACAGGCCTCTCCTCCTCTGCCCCTCCCCTGGTCAGGCCTTTCCCCTTTGGCTCCCCTGGACAGGTCTCTCCTCCTTTGCCCCTCCTCTGGACAGGCCTCTCCCCCTCTGCCCCTCCTCTGGACAGGCCTCTCAGTGAAGGGTTCTCATTAAGGACAGAGGAGCTCAGAGTTCATTCCACCCCATCCAGCGCCTCTGACTCTGCCCTGGGCCTCAAGGCGCTTTGCACAGGCCTGAAGAGAGACACTGCTCCCCTGGACAGGCCTCACCTCCTCTGCACCCCTGGACAGGACTCTCCTCTCCTGCACCCCTGGACAGGCCTCGCCTCCTCTGCACCAGTGACAGGTCTCACCTCCTCTGCACCACTGGACAGGTCTCACCTCATCTGCACCTCCTCTGGGCAGGCCTCACCTCCTCTGCACCCCTGGACAGGCCTTTCCTCCTCTGGGCAGTCCTCTCCTCCTCTGCCCCTCCTCTGGGCAGGCCTCACCTCCTCTGTACCCCTGGACAGGCCTCTCCACCTCTGGAAGGGCCTCACCTCCTCTGCATCCCTGGACAGGCCTCTCCTCCTCTGCACCCCTGGACAGGCCTCTCCTCCTCTGCACCCCTGGACAGGCATCTCCTCCTCTCCTCCTCTGGACAGGCCTCACCTCCTCTGAACCCCTGGATGGCCTCTCCTCCTCTGCACCCCTGGACAGGCCTCTCCTCCTCTGCACCCCTGAATGGGCCTCACCTCCTCTGCACCTCCTCTGGGCAGGCCTCACCTCCTCTGCACCCCTGGACAGGCCTTTCCTCCTCTCCTCCTCTGGACAGGCCTCTCCTCCTCTCACCCTCCTCTGGACAGGCCTCTCGGTAAAGGATTCTCATTAAGGACAGAGGAGCCCAGAGCTCTTTCCACCCCATACAGCACCTCTGATTCTGCCCTGGGCCTCGGGCACTATGCACAGGCCCCGAAGAGAGACACTGCTCCAGTGGACAGGCCTCGCCTACTCTGACCCCCTGGACAGGTCTCGCCTCCTCTGTACCCCTGGATAGGACTCTCCTCCTCTGCACCCCTGGACAGGGCTCCCCTTCTCTGCACTCCTGGACAGGCCTCTCCTCCTCTGCCCCTCCCCTGGTCAGGCCTTTCTCCATTGGCACCCCTGGACAGGCCTCTCCTCATTTGCCCCTCCTCTGGACAAGCCTCTCCTCCTCTGCCCCTCCTCTGGACAGGCCTCTCCTCCTCTGCCCCTCCTCTGAACAGGCCTCTCCTCCTCTGCACCCCTGGGCAGTCCTCACCTCCTCTGCCCCTCCTCTGGACAGGCCTCTCCTTCTCTGCCCCTCCCCTGGACAGGCCTCTCAGTGAAGGATTCTCAGTAAGGACAGAGGAGCTCAGAGTTCATTCCACTCCATCCAGCGCCTCTGACTCCGCCCTGGACCTCGAGGCGCTATGCACAGGCCGGAAGAGACACTGCTCCCCTGGACAGGCCTCACCTCCTCTGCTCCCCTGGACAGGACTCGCCTCCTCTGCACCCCTGGACAGGCCTCTCATCTGCAACCCCAGACAGGCCTCACCTATTCTGCGCCCATGGACAGGCTTCTCCTCCTCTGCCCCTCCTCTGGACAGGCCTCACATCCTCTCCCCCCTGGACAGGCCTCTCCTCCTCTGTACCCCTTGAGACAGGCCTCTCTCCTCAGCACCCCTGGACAGGCCTCTCCTCTTCTGCACCCCTGGACAGGCCTCACCTCCTCTACTCCTCTGGACAGGCCTCTCCTCCTCTCACCCTCCTCTGGACAGGCCTCTCGGTGAAGGATTCTCATTAAGGACAGAGGAGCCCAGAGTTCATTCCACCCCATCCAGCGCCTCTGACTCTGCCCTGAGCCTCGGGGCGCTATGCCAAGGCCCCGAAGAGAGACACTGCTCCCCTGGGCAGTCCTCACCTCCTCTGCCCCTCCTCTGGACAGGCCTCTCCTTCTCTGCCCCTCCCCTGGACAGGCCTCTCAGTGAAGGATTCTCATTAAGGACAGAGGAGCTCAGAGTTCATTCCACTCCATCCAGCGCCTCTGACTCCGCCCTGGACCTCGAGGCGCTATGCACAGGCCGGAAGAGACACTGCTCCCCTGGACAGGCCTCACCTCCTCTGCTCCCCTGGACAGGACTCGCCTCCTCTGCACCCCTGGACAGGCCTCTCATCTGCAACCCCAGACAGGCCTCACCTATTCTGCGCCCATGGACAGGCTTCTCCTCCTCTGCCCCTCCTCTGGACAGGCCTCACATCCTCTCCCCCCTGGACAGGCCTCTCCTCCTCTGTACCCCTTGAGACAGGCCTCTCTCCTCAGCACCCCTGGACAGGCCTCTCCTCTTCTGCACCCCTGGACAGGCCTCACCTCCTCTACTCCTCTGGACAGGCCTCTCCTCCTCTCACCCTCCTCTGGACAGGCCTCTCGGTGAAGGATTCTCATTAAGGACAGAGGAGCCCAGAGTTCATTCCACCCCATCCAGCGCCTCTGACTCTGCCCTGAGCCTCGGGGCGCTATGCCAAGGCCCCGAAGAGAGACACTGCTCCCCTGGACAGGCCTCAGTTCCTCTGCACCCCTGGACAGGCCTCGCCTCCTCTGCACCAGTGACAGGTTTCACCTCCTCTGCACCACTGGACAGGTCTCACCTCCTCTGCACCACTGGACAGGCCTCACCTTAAGTACACCCCTGGACAGGCCTCACTTCCTCTGCACCCCCTGGGCAGGCCTCTCCTCCTCTGCCCCCGTGAACAGGCCTCTCCTCCTCTGCCCCCAGGACAGGCCTCTTCTCCTCTCCTCCTCTGGACAGGCCTCTCCTCCTCTGTACCCCTGGAAAGGCCTCGCCTTCTCTGCCCCGTGGACAAGCCTCACCTCCTCTGCACCACTGGACAGGTCTCGCCTCCTCTGCACCCCTGGACAGGCCTCACCTCCTCTGCACCCCTGGACAGGCCTCACCTCCTCTCCTCCTCTGACCCCTGGACAGGTCTCACCTCCTCTGCACCACTGGACAGGCCTCACCTTAGGTACACCCCGGGACAGGCCTCACCTCCTCTGTACCCCTGGACAGGCCTCGCCTCCTCTGCACCAGTGACAGGTCTCACCTCCTCTGAACCACTGGACAGGTCTCACCTCCTCTGAACCACTGGACAGGCCTCTCCTCCTCTGCCCCCGTGAACAGGCCTCTCCTCCTTTGCACCAGTGACAGGTCTCACCTCCTCTGCACCACTGGACAGGTCTCACCTCCTCTGCACCACTGGACAGGTCTCACCTCCTCTGCATCCCTGGACAGGCCTCACCTCCTCTGCACCTCCTCTGGGCAAGCATCTCCTCCTCTGCACCCCGGGACAGGCCTCACCTCTTCTGAACCCCTGGAGGGCCTCTCCTCCTCTGCACCCCTGAACAGGCCTCTCCTCCTCTGCACCCCTGAACAGGCCTCACCTCCTCTGCACCTCCTCTGGGCAAGCATCACCTCCTCTGCACCCCTGGACAGGCCGTTCCTCCTCTCCTCCTCTGGACAGGCCTCTTGGTAAAGGATTCTCATTAAGGACAGAGGAGCCCAGAGTTCTTCCCACCCCATACTGCGCCTCTAACTCTTCCCTGGGCCTCGGGCGCTATGCACAGGCCCCGAAGAGAGACACTGCTCCACTGGTCCGGCCTCGCCTACTCTGACCCCCCTGCACAGGTCTCGCCTCCTCTGCACCCCTGGATAGGCCTCTCCTCCTCTGCACCCCTGGACAGGGCTCCCCTTCTCTGCACCCCTGGACAGGCCTCTCCTCCTCTGCCCCTCCTCTGGTCAGGCCTTTCCCCTTTGGCACCCCTGGACAGGTCTCTCCTCCTTTGCCCCTCCTCTGGACAGGCCTCTCCCCCTCTGCCCCTCCTCTGGACAGGCCTCAACTCCTCTGCACCCCTGGACAGGCCTCTCCTCCTCTGCCCCTCCTCTGGACAGGCATCTCAGTGAAGGATTCTCATTAAGGACAGAGGAGCTCAGAGTTCATTCCACCCCATCCAGCGCCTCTGACTCTGCCCTGGGCCTCGAGGCGCTTTGCACAGGCCTGAAGAAAGACACTGCTCCCCTGGACAGGCCTCACCTCCTCTGCACCCCTGGACAGGACTCTCCTCTCCTGCACCCCTGGACAGGCCTCTCCTCCTCTGCAACCCGAGACAGGCCTCACCTCCTCTGCACCCATGGACAGGCCTCTCCTCCTCTGCCCCTCACCTAGATAGGCCTCAACTCCTCTCCCCCTGGACAGGCCTCTCCTCCTCCTCTGCCCCTTCTCTGGACAGGCCTCAGCTCCTCTGCACCCCTGGACAGGCCTCTCTCCTCTGCACCCCTGGAAATGCCTCTCCTTCTTTTCACCACTGGACAGGCCTCACCTCCTCTGCACCCCTGGACAGGCCTCACCTCCCCTGCTCCTCCTCTGGACAGGCCTCTCGGTGAAGGACTCTCATTAAGGACAGAGGAGCCCAGAGTTCATTCCACCCCATCCAGCGCCTCTGACTCCGCCCTGAGCCTCGGGGCGCTATGCACAGGCCCCGAAGAGAGACACTGCTCCCCTGGACAGGCCTCACCTCCTCTGCATCCCTGGACAGGCCTCACCCCCTCTGCACCAGTGACAGGTCTCACCTCCTCTGCACCAATGGACAGGTCTCACCTCCTCTGCACCACTGGACAGGTCTCACCTCCTCTGCACCCCTGGACAGGCCTCGCCTCCTCTGCTCCCCTGGACAGGCCTCACCTCCTCTGTACCCCTGGACAGGCCCCGTCTCCTCAGCATCCCTGGACAGGCCTCACCTCCTCTGTGCCCCTGGACAGGCCTCACCTCCTCTGTGCCCCTGGACAGGCCTTGTCTCCTCTGCACCAGTGACAGGCCCCACCTCCTCTGCACCACTGGACAGGCCTCGCCTCCTCTGCACCCCTGGACAGGCCTCACCTCCTCTGCACCCCTGGACAGGCCTCACCTCCTCTGACCCCTGGACAGGCCTCTCCTCCTCTGACCCCTGGACAGGTCTCACCTCCTCTGCACCACTGGACAGGCCTCACCTTAGGTACACCCCGGGACAGGCCTCACCTCCTCTGCACCACTGGACAGGTCTCACCTCCTCTGCACCCCTGGAAAGGCCTCGCCTTCTCTGCCCCGTGGACAAGCCTCACCTCCTCTGCACCACTGGACAGGTCTCGCCTCCTCTGCACCCCTGGACAGGCCTCACCTCCTCTGCACCCCTGGACAGGCCTCACCTCCTCTCCTCCTCTGACCCCTGGACAGGTCTCACCTCCTCTGCACCACTGGACAGGCCTCACCTTAGGTACACCCCGGGACAGGCCTCACCTCCTCTGTACCCCTGGACAGGCCTCGCCTCCTCTGCACCAGTGACAGGTCTCACCTCCTCTGAACCACTGGACAGGTCTCACCTCCTCTGAACCACTGGACAGGCCTCTCCTCCTCTGCCCCCGTGAACAGGCCTCTCCTCCTTTGCACCAGTGACAGGTCTCACCTCCTCTGCACCACTGGACAGGTCTCACCTCCTCTGCACCACTGGACAGGTCTCACCTCCTCTGCATCCCTGGACAGGCCTCACCTCCTCTGCACCTCCTCTGGGCAAGCATCACCTCCTCTGCACCCCGGGACAGGCCTCACCTCCTCTGAACCCCTGGAGGGCCTCTCCTCCTCTGCACCCCTGAACAGGCCTCTCCTCCTCTGCACCCCTGAACAGGCCTCACCTCCTCTGCACCTCCTCTTGGCAAGCATCACCTCCTCTGCACCCCTGGACAGGCCGTTCCTCCTCTCCTCCTCTGGACAGGCCTCTCCTCCTCTCACCCTCCTCTGGACAGGCCTCTTGGTAAAGGATTCTCATTAAGGACAGGGGAGCCCAGAGTTCTTCCCACCCCATACTGCGCCTCTAACTCTTCCCTGGGCCTCGGGCGCTATGCACAGGCCCCGAAGAGAGACACTGCTCCACTGGTCCGGCCTCGCCTACTCTGACCCCCCTGCACAGGTCTCGCCTCCTCTGCACCCCTGGATAGGCCTCTCCTCCTCTGCACCCCTGGACAGGGCTCCCCTTCTCTGCACCCCTGGACAGGCCTCTCCTCCTCTGCCCCTCCTCTGGTCAGGCCTTTCCCCTTTGGCACCCCTGGACAGGTCTCTCCTCCTTTGCCCCTCCTCTGGACAGGCCTCTCCCCCTCTGCCCCTCCTCTGGACAGGCCTCAACTCCTCTGCACCCCTGGACAGGCCTCTCCTCCTCTGCCCCTCCTCTGGACAGGCATCTCAGTGAAGGATTCTCATTAAGGACAGAGGAGCTCAGAGTTCATTCCACCCCATCCAGCGCCTCTGACTCTGCCCTGGGCCTCGAGGCGCTTTGCACAGGCCTGAAGAAAGACACTGCTCCCCTGGACAGGCCTCACCTCCTCTGCACCCCTGGACAGGACTCTCCTCTCCTGCACCCCTGGACAGGCCTCTCCTCCTCTGCAACCCGAGACAGGCCTCACCTCCTCTGCACCCATGGACAGGCCTCTCCTCCTCTGCCCCTCACCTAGATAGGCCTCAACTCCTCTCCCCTGGACAGGCCTCTCCTCCTCCTCTGCCCCTCCTCTGGACAGGCCTCAGCTCCTCTGCACCCCTGGACAGGCCTCTCTCCTCTGCACCCCTGGAAAGGCCTCTCCTCCTTTTCACCACTGGACAGGCCTCACCTCCTCTGCACCCCTGGACAGGCCTCACCTCCCCTGCTCCTCCTCTGGACAGGCCTCTCGGTGAAGGACTCTCATTAAGGACAGAGGAGCCCAGAGTTCATTCCACCCCATCCAGCGCCTCTGACTCCGCCCTGAGCCTCGGGGCGCTATGCACAGGCCCCGAAGAGAGACACTGCTCCCCTGGACAGGCCTCACCTCCTCTGCATCCCTGGACAGGCCTCACCTCCTCTGCACCAGTGACAGGTCTCACCTCCTCTGCACCACTGGACAGGTCTCACCTCCTCTGCACCACTGGACAGGTCTCACCTCCTCTGCACCCCTGGACAGGCCTCGCCTCCTCTGCTCCCCTGGACAGGCCTCACCTCCTCTGTACCCCTGGACAGGCCCCGTCTCCTCTGCATCCCTGGACAGGCCTCACCTCCTCTGTGCCCCTGGACAGGCCTTGTCTCCTCTGCACCAGTGACAGGCCCCACCTCCTCTGCACCACTGGACAGGCCTCACCTCCTCTGCACCCCTGGACAGGCCTCACCTCCTCTGCACCCCTGGACAGGCCTCACCTCCTCTCCTCCTCTGACCCCTGGACAGGCCTCTCCTCCTCTGACCCCTGGACAGGTCTCACCTCCTCTGAACCACTGGACAGGCCTCACCTTAGGTACACCCCGGGACAGGCCTCACCTCCTCTGCACCACTGGACAGGTCTCACCTCCTCTGCACCCCTGGACAGGCCTCTCCTCCTCTGCCCCCGTGAACAGGCCTCTCCTCCTTTGCACCAGTGACAGGTCTCACCTCCTCTGCACCACTGGACAGGTCCCACCTCCTCTGCACCCCTGGACAGGCCTCTCCTCCTCTGCACCACTGGACAGGCCTCGCCTCCTCTGCACCAGTGACAGGTCTCACCTCCTCTGCACCACTGGACAGGTCTCGCCTCCTCTGCACCCCTGGACAGGCCTCTCCTCCTCTGCCCCCGTGAACAGGCCTCTCCTCCTCTGCCCCCGGGACAGGCCTCTTTTCCTCTCCTCCTCTGGACAGGCCTCACCTCCTCTGCACCACTGGACAGGCCTCGCCTCCTCTGCACCCCTGGACAGGCCTTACCTCCTTTGCACCCCTGGACAGGCATCACCTCCTCTCCTCCTCTGACCCCTGGACAGGCCTCTCCTCCTCTGACCCCTGGACAGGCCTCACCTCCTCCTCACCCCTAGACAGGCTTAACCTCCTCTGCACCCCTGGACAAGCCTCGCCTCCTCTGCACCCCTGGACAGGCCTCACTTCCTCTGCATCCCTGGACAGGCCTCCCTTCCTCTGCACCCCTGGACAGACCTCACCTCCTCTGCACCCCTGGACAGGCCTCAACTCAGCTGCACCCCTGGACAGGCCTCTCCTCCTCTGGACAGGCCTTTCCTCTTCTGCACCCATGGACAGGCCTCTCCTCCTCTCCTCCTCCACTGGACAGGTCTCACCTCCTCTGCACCCCTGGACAGGCCTCACCTCCTCTGCACCTCCTCTGGGCAGGCCTCACCTCCTCTGCACCCCTGGACAGGCCTTTCCTCCTATGGGCAAGGCCTTTCCACCTCTGCCCCTCGTCTGGGCAGGCCTCAGCTCCTCTACTCCCCTGGACAGGCCGCTTCTCCACTGCACCCCTGGACAGGCCTCTCCTCCTCTCCTCCTCTCCTCCTCTGGACAGGCCTCACCTCCTCTGCACCCCTGGATGGCCTCTCCTCCTCTGCACCCCTGGACAGGCCTCTCCTCCTCTGCACCCCTGAACAGGCCTCACCTCCTCTGCACCTCCTCTGGGCAGGCATCACCTCCTCTGCACCCCTGGACAGGCCGTTCCTCCTCTCCTCCTCTGGATAGGCCTCTCCTCCTCTCCCCCTCCTCTGGACAGACCTCTTGGTAAAGGATTCTCATTAAGGACAGAGGAGCCCAGAGTTCTTCCCACCTGATACTGCGCCTCAGACTCTTCCCTGGGCCTCGGGCGCTATGCACAGGCCCCGAAGAGAGACACTGCTCCACTGGTCAGGCCTCGCCTACTCTGACCCCCCTGGACAGGTCTCGCCTCCTCTGCACCCCTGGACAGGGCTCCCCTTCTCTGCACCCCTGGACAGGCCTCTCCTCTTTGGCACCCCTGGACAGGTCTCTCCTCCTTTTCCCCTCCTCTGGACAGGCCTCTCCCCCTCTGCCCCTCCTCTGGACAGGCCTCAACTCCTCTGCACCCCTGGACAGGCCTCAACTCCTCTGCCCCTCCTCTGGACAGGCCTCTCAGTGAAGGATTCTCATTAAGGACAGAGGAGCTCAGAGTTCATTCCACTCCATCCAGCGCCTCTGACTCTGCCCTGGGCCTCGAGGCGCTTTGCATAGGCCTGAAGAAAGACACTGCTCCCCTGGACAGGCCTCACCTCCTCTGCACCCCTGGACAGGACTCTCCTCTCCTGCACCCCTTGACAGGCCTCTCCTCCTCTGCAACCCCAGACAGGCCTCACCTCCTCTGCACCCATGAACAGGCCTCTCCTCCTCTGCCCCTCACCTAGACAGGCCTCAACTCCTCTCCCCCTGGACAGGCCTCTCCTCCTCCTCTGCCCCTTCTCTGGACAGGCCTCAGCTCCTCTGCACCCCTGGACAGGCCTCTCTCCTCTGCACCCCTGGACAGGCCTCTCCTCTTCTACACCCCTGGAAAGGCCTCTCCTCCTTTTCACCACTGGACAGGCCTCACCTCTTCTGCACCCCTGGACAGGCCTCACCTCCTCTGGACAGGCCTCTCGGTGAAGGACTCTCATTAAGGACAGAGGAGCCCAGAGTTCATTCCACCCCATCCAGCGCCTCTGACTCCGCCCTGAGCCTCGGGGCGCTATGCACAGGCCCCGAAGAGAGACACGGCTCCCCTGGACAGGCCTCACCTCCTCTGCATCCCTGGACAGGCCTCACCTCCTCTGCACCAGTGACAGGTCTCACCTCCTCTGCACCACTGGACAGGTCTCACCTCCTCTGCACCTCTGGACAGGCCTCACCTTAAGTACACCCCAGGACAGGCCTCACTTCCTCTGCACCCCTGGACAGGCCTCGCCTCCTCTGCACCCCTGGACAGGCCTCACCTCCTCTGTACCCCTGGACAGGCCCGCCTCCTCTGCATCCCTGGACAGGCCTCACCTCCTCTGTGCCCCTGGACAGGCCTTGTCTCCTCTGCACCACTGGACAGGCCTCACCTCCTCTTCACCCCTGGACAGGCCTCTCCTTCTCTGCACCCCTGGACAGGCCTCGCCTCCTCTGCAACCCTGGACACGCCTCGCCTCCTCTGCACCCCTTAACACGCCTCGCCTCCTCTGCACCCCTGGACAGGCCTTGCCTCCTCTGCACCCCTGGACAGGCCTTACCTCCTCTGTACCCCTGGACAGGCCCCGCCTCCTCTGCACCCCTGGACAGGCCTCACCTTCTCTGCACCCCTGGACAGGCCTCACCTTCTCTGTACCCCTGGACAGGCCTTGTCTCCTCTGCACCAGTGACAGGCCCCACCTCCTCTGCACCACTGGATAGGCCTCACCTCCTCTGCAATCCTGGACAGGCCTCTCCTCCTCTGCACCCCTGGACAGGCCTCGCCTCCTCTGCAACCCTGGACACGCCTCGCCTCCTCTGCACCCCTAGACAGGCCTCTCCTCCTCTGCACCCCTGGACAGGCCTCGTCTCCTCTGCACCACTGCAGCCGCAATACACATTCGTAAAACCGCCCTAGAAATAAAAATCAGTTCATGGCCTGCCCTACGCCGATTAGTCTCAGAAGTCCCGAGCAGGATTACACACTCAGGGGCTGAGTCTGATGCGGGTTGGAAATGCTTCCCGACCGAATCGGGTTGGAAATGATTTCCGACCCACTCGAATCGGGAGAGTACGATGCATCCGGATGCCTCCAGATACGATTTGGTTGGACTCCCATTGACGTCAATGGGAGCACATGTTCCTAACCGCATTATAATTGGGCACTGGGTCGCTCCTGATCCTATTTGAAAGGAGCAAATGCCATTAGGATACCTTCCTAACCGCATCAGAATCAGGCCCAGGGTGGGAATGATTTCCAACCCGCATCAGAATCAGGCCCTGGGTGGGAATGCTTTCCAACCCGCATCAGAATCAGGCCGTCGGTGGGAATGCTTTCCAACCCGCATCAGAATCAGGCCCTCGGTGGGAATGCTTTCCAACCAGCATCAGAATCAGGCCCTGGGTGGGAATGCTTTCCAACCCGCATCAGAATCAGGCCCTGGGTGGGAATGCTTTCCAACCCGCATCAGAATCAGGCCCTGGGTGGGAATGCTTTTCAACCCGCATCAGAATCAGGCCCAGGATGGGAATGCTTTCCAACCCACCATCAGAATCAGGCCCTGGGAGGGAATGCTTTCCAACCCGCATCAGAATCAGGCCCTGGGTGGGAATGCTTTCCAACCCGCATCAGAATCAGGCCCTGGGTGGGAATGCTTTCCAACCCGCATCAGAATCAGGCCCTGGGTGGGAATGCTTTCCGACCCGCATCAGAATCAGGCCCTGGGTGGGAATGCTTTACAACCCGCATCAGAATCAGGCCCTGGGTGGGAATGCTTTCCAACCCGCATCAGAATCAGGCCCTGGGTGGGAATGCTTTTCAACCCGCATCAGAATCAGGCCCAGGGTGGGAATGCTTTCCAACCCGCATCAGAATCAGGCCCTGGGTGGGAATGCTTTCCAACCCGCATCAGAATCAGGCCCTGGGTGGGAATGCTTTCCAACCCGCATCAGATTCAGGCCCTGGGTGGGAACGCTTTCCTTACCGCATCAGAATCAGGCCCTGGGCGGGCATGCTTTCCAACCCGCATCAGAATCAGGCCCAGGGTGGGAATGCTTTCCAACCCGCATCAGAATCAGGCCCTGGGTGGGAATGCTTTTCAACCCGCATCAGAATCAGGCCCAGGATGGGAATGCTTTCCAACCCGCATCAGAATCAGGCCCTGGGTGGGAATGCTTTCCAACCCGCATCAGAATCAGGCCTTGGGTGGGATCGCTTTCCTTACCGCATCAGAATCAGGCGCAGGGTGGGAATGCTTTTCAACCCGCATCAGAATCAGGCCCTGGGTGGGAATGCTTTCCAACCTGCATCAGAATCAGCCCCTGGGTGGGAATGCTTTCCAACCTACATCAGAATCAGGCCCTGGGTGGGAATGCTTTCCAACCCGCATCAGAATCAGGCCCTGGGTGGGAATTCTTTACGACCCGCATCAGAATCAGGCCCTGGGCGGGAATGCTTTCCAACACGCATCAGAATCAGGCCCTGGGTGGGAATGCTTTCCAACCCGCATCAGAATCAGGCCCTGAGTGGGAATGCTTTCCAACCCACATCAGAATCAGGCCCTGGGTGGTAATGCTTTCCAACCCACATCAGAATCAGGCCCTGAGTGGGAATGCTTTCCAACCCGCATCAGAATCAGGTCCTCGGTGGAAATGCTTTCCAACCCGCATCAGAATCAGGTCCTGGGTGGGAATGCTTTCCAACCCGCACCAGAATCAGGCCCTGGGTGGGAATGCTTTCCAACCTGCATCAGAATCAGGCCCAGGGTGGGAATGCTTTCCAACCCGCATCAGAATCAGGCCCTGGGTGGGAATGCTTTCCAACCCACATCAGAATCAGGCACTGGGTGTGAATGCTTTCCTAACCGCATCAGAATCAGGCCCTGGGTGGGAATGCTTTCCGACCCGCATCAGAATCAGGCCCTGGTGGGATTGCTTTCCGACCCGCATCAGAATCAGGCCCTGGGTGGGAATGCTTTCCAACCCGCATCAGAATCAGGCCCTGGGTGGGAATGCTTTACAACCCGCATCAGAATCAGGCCCTGGGTGGGAATGCTTTCCAACCCGCATCAGAATCAGGCCCTGGGTGGGAATGCTTTCCAACCCGCATCAGAATTAGGCCCTGGGTGGGAATGCTTTCCAACCCGCATCAGAATCAGGCCCTGGGTGGGAATGCTTTCCAACCCGCATCAGAATCAGGCCCTGGGTGGGAATGCTTTCCAACCCGCATCAGAATCAGGCCCTGGGTGGGAATGCTTTCCAACCCGCATCAGAATCAGGCCCTGGGTGGGAATGCTTTCCTAACCGCATCAGAATCAGCCCCTATGTGTTATTTCAGTTTTTAACACTTCTGATAAAAACTTTGTGATATCTTTATAAAATTTCTGCAAAATCTGACATGATGCAAAAATATGTACACTCTCTGCATTACAGAGTGCACAGCGAGGGCAACATGTTCCCTTCCCTCAACCCCATTTCGAGATTTTGTCAGGTGTATCATACAAAAAGAAACACGTTTTATAAAACTGTGCCTGTAACTGTGCCTGTAACCTAGCAGATATCAAAACCGACTGCAATAACTCATGAGCATAAAAAATGTCTCGGTGGACACTCCTACATTCTCCTTTCATTTTTTGGAGGTTTGTACATATCATCTGGGAGGGCTGCTTACTCTACTTTGGGTTATCCTTTCAATAATTTAAACTTTCCCAAATTTAGCCTGTCCCCCTCCTTTCCGTTCAAGAGGATTTCTAATATGAAGAAATTTTTTAAAATCCCACCAATTCAAAGTAAAATCTTCTTTCAGTTCTTCGAAAAAGAAACAGCCAATTCTTTTTACTCCCGCTCTCTTGCATTTTCCCATACAAGTGTCTCTAAATACTTCTGGGAGAGTAAAATTAATATTTACGGGTGTGTGGAATGATAATCTACCAATGCCACATGCTCTCCGTGAAGCACTCCATGCTTTAAAAACACTAAAGATGGTCTTGAGCCGGACTGTCTTGCAGTAGCTGTCATGCAACTGATGCCACAGACAGCCACTGGTTTCTTTCCTTAATATAAGTTTAAAGGGGGAGGGGATCTTATCCATCTGCCCATTGTCCATCATCATTCTTTAGCTCACTCCGTCACCCCAGTGCAGACATGTCCATATGCAAATCAGTCTTACCCTGTGCCTCATGGGAACAGTCCAGCCGAACTGCCAAGCCATGTCTTCCCTGGACCGGAAGCAAGCATCCTAGGACCGGTTTCTGGTTAATCAGCCGTCATCAGCCAGGCTAGCTTGAATTTAGTGGCAAAGTGAGCACGGGACCCATGTCTGGGCATACCCTGCCAACTTAGGGCCAACAAAGCGATACCAAAGGGGATGATGGAAGGAGTGTTGAACATTGCAAGCACTCAGCCCCAGTCAACTGATCTGGGTGTATTCCATCATCATTCTTTAGCTCACTCCACCACCCCAGTTCAGACATGGCCATATGCCCTGAAGGCATGCCAAAGGCAAGGCAGTCTGCGCCCATCCATGCATGGACGGTGCCCAGTGACTGGAACCCTGGTCTTGTCCATTCCCACTACTGCCTACTGCGACCCTCCGCACCCTCAATCCCAGCCACCCTTCCACATGCTGGTGCCTCACTGCCCCACACAACATCGAGGGAGCGCTCTCTTGCGCTTCCTGCAAGTTTTCATGCACTTACCCACACCAAACACTCACCGCATCCGCACCAGCAGCAACCAACACCCCACTCTCTCACTCACACAGTCTCGCAACTAGTCACACAACACTCCGCACTCAAATGCAAGTTCATCAACATCTGCTCCCTCACCAACCAAGCCACAGAGATCTGGGACCTACTGCACAACAAAACACTGACCTTCTTTTCCTCACAGAAACCTGGCTGAACCCTGCATCAGCACCTGGCATCTCCGCAGCCACCCCCCCCAGTGCCCCAGGTGTAAGATCACAAGGCAAGACAGACTTCACAAGCTCAGAGGCGGAATCACCATCACCCACAAGAACTCCATTAGTGGCACCACCTCCAAAGACACAACATCACAGCCATAAGCGGCATTTTCATCTGCAGACCACCAGGACCGCACACAAACTTCGCTGGCTCCATAACGGACATCGCCACACCACTAGCCCTGGACACTAGCAAAATCATCCAACTCGGAGACAAGAAGTTCTATCTGGAAGGCTACGACAACTCCAACTAAAAATAAGACTTTGCAAACATGGGTCTAACCCAAAGAGTACAGGGACCAAACCAAGTCGCTGGACACCTCCTGAATCCTATTTTCACCACCTTTAACAACATCAGATTCGAGGAGCCCTCACCAGTCTCCTGGACAGACCAAGCCCTCATCAAGTTTAGCATCCTGGTCCAACACACACACCCCCACCAGACCAGCCCGCAAAAACAATAACAGCCTCACTGACAAGGACTGGAACAGTGCTCTCACTTACAATTACTACTCCAGGAAATGATCGGAGTAAGCCCTTCTTTCCTGAGCTCCCGTGATAAAACTGGATTACTCAATTTTGTTGACGGAGTTTGTTGGCCAACGTTTCTTCAGCTGAGCTCTTTGGTGGTGAGTACGCTCACGCTGTGAGTGATCCAGCCTTCACTTGGGACAGAGTGGATGCCCCCCTAGTGAGGGCTGAGAGAGGCAGAGAGCTGATTCCTTGGCGTTTCAAGCCTCGTCATAGTTTTGGTTCTAACTCGAAGTAAGAGACTAAATGTAACCTGATTTCTTGCGCTACCACTAAAGACCATTATTAGTCGAAACAATTCCAGGGAAGGCAGCTCCATAGAGACAAACCCATTTGACTGAAGAGTAAAGAACATGATTCATGAATTTTATTGTTCAGTTCATACAACTATCTTTTGCAGCCAGATGATTTAACCTGGGGCATTGAAATATTGAAGAAGAGGGAGAGAAATGTTTAATGAAACTCTTTATGGAATGTATCCTTGTAGCAGTGTCTAGAATCGGGTGGAGCTAAGGTGTTAAAAGGTTAGTGTTGAACAAGTGGCTTCACCTGATCCCCTTTATCTTACAGCCTAATTTTAAGAGAGCCGGTATACAAATAGAAACCCTCAGAAAAGCAGAATATATATATAGAGAGAGTTCTTTTAAGTTCACAAAACAGGGTAAAAAACCTAATCCTTCAAAAGCGGGGAAAGTTTTATGGGAACTCAAAACTCAAGTTCTATCTGAATATTATGTGTGTTCTCTTTTTGAAATCTCGCTCCTCGCAGCTCCTATCTCCTAAACCCCTTTCCCTGCCTGGCCACTCCAATACTCTGCTCTAATACAGCATTCGGAGTTGGTGGTGCCTAGGGGTGGATCTCTCGAGCTTACTACAGACCCCGAGGAAGAACTGATTGAGAGAAAGACACCACTGTCCTCCCACTGCTGAAGAAACCCCCTCAAACCCTTTAACGCTCGCCAAGCACAGGCCGATTCCCCTGCTACTATTCTCGGTTTACGTCCTGGAGAAAATGGTCAACAGACACTTTGTTGAATACCTCAAGGACCACCAGCTCCTCAAAACCACTCAGTCTGCTTTGAGCCCCAGCCACAGCTTGGAAACTGTCCACATCCCCGCCATGGATGACATCGGCATGACTCTGGACACAAGAGACATGGTGATCTCATTCTCCTGGTGCTCTCTGTAGAGTTTGAGACAGTCTCCCACCCCATCCTTAACCAACGCCTCCAGATCAGAATCCAACGAGACACACTCTGATGGATCTGCTTCTTCCTGACTGGAAGAACCAAGTCAGTCATCCTGTCACCGTACACATTGCATGCTGGTGACCTCGTCTGCTGAGTTCCACGCAGATCTTCCTGGAGCCCGACCCCATTCAATGCATACATATTCCCTTTAGCTAGAATGATCCACTCTCATAACATTAACGTCCTCTCGTGCACTGACACACAACTGTCTCTCATGGCCAAGACGCCCACTACCCAGATGAAGTTTTATTCCTGTGTGACTGGAATTGCCCACTGGATGAAGATCATCTGTCTAAAATACTGACGGACTTAAACCGTGATCTTCGGGAAAAGCACGTCAGCGTGGGACTCCACCTGGTGGTTACTAAAGATAGGACGAACATCTACCCTCACCACCCATGCCAAGAATCTCAGGATCGTCATAGACAGCAAACCTTGAGCCGCCAGATCAAGGCCGTCGCCTCCACCTGCTTCAACTCCCTCCACATCCTCTGCAAGACCTTAAAGTGGATCCTCACAGAATGCAGAAAGACCGTCACCCATGCACTCATAACGAGCAGACTGGACTACGGCAACGCCCTCGATGCCGGAATCAACAAAACCCTGCTACACAAACTCCAGACCAGTCAGAACACCTCAGCCAGACTCGTCCTCTGAATCATAGTCTAGTATGGGCACCCTTAAATTCAGAGATGTACAAATAACAGTTTTGTAAATTGGCCAGTGTGACAGATATTCACAGATGAAAATGTTGTCACAAACGGCATTTTTGTCCTACTCATTTTCAATATTTCGTTATTTCAACAGTCAGCATCTTTGGGAAAATCTTGAGTGATCTACACATATGACCCCTTTGTGATTCTGAGTTGTATCTAATTTCAGAAATCTGCAGCTTTCCTGGATCCCCCCCGGTTTCACAGTGGATTACACCAAAAACTGGAAGAAAGTTGAGAGCACAAAAAATAGGCAAAATGGGCTAAAACTGTTGTAAAAAACTGTTTTTGTCCCTACAAGCTGGGAAGATGGTGACCTTAGCACAGCAAATGTACAATGATGTCATTTATAGGAAAAAAAACTGTTTTCTCTGGAGCACTTTTTCCCTATGTTTTCAAAAAATGTAAACATTTTGCTATATTGTGCCTATTTTCTGAGTCCCCTCCAGGGGAATCCAAAAACCCTGGGTACCTTTACAATCCCCAGGATGTTAGAAATAAGAGGGTGCCAAATTTGCCATGGGTACCTGAGCAGAAACCTGTGCAGGCGTGTCCAGACTCACAACTCCTCCTGGAGTGCTGATGGGGGGGGGGCAGATCATGGGTCTGAGGGGCGGGGCAGGGGCAGATCTGGGGTCTGAGGAGGGGCAGATCTGGGGTCTGAGGGGCAGCAGGGAATGATCTGTGGGGGTCTGTAGATGAAGGTAACTGCTCACCAGACAGGGCTCCTTCCTCCTCTGCTCCAGGCTGCACACACAAGGAGATGGCAGGAAGTGATGTCACCGTCGCTGCTGTCTCTGCCGCTGCTGACCCGGAAGAGGAAACCCTTCTCCCTTCCATCCCATGTGCAGCTCAGGGGATTTCATCAGCAGGCGAGGAGCACCCTCTGGTGGCCGCTGACGGAACCGCCGCCTCCAGGCTCCAGCAGGGAAACAAGCATTGGCGCCTGTAAAGACACAGACATGGGTGTTATGGGAAACAAGCATTGGCGCCAGCAAAGACACAGACATGGGTGTTATGGGAAACAAGCATTGGCACCTGCAAAGACACAGACATGGGTGTTATAGAAAACAAGCATTGGCTCCTGTAAAGACACAGGCATGGGTGTTTGAGTCCATGACAGGGTCTCATATGGGAAACAATCATTGGCTCCTGTAAAGGCACAGACATGGGTGTTATGGGAAACAAGCATTGGCATCTGTAAAGACACACATGGGTGTTATCGGAAACAAGCATAGGCGCCTGTAAAGACACAGACATGGGTGTTATGGGAAGCAAACATTGGCACCTGCAAAGAAAAGACACTCACAGTCCAAGGAAAGGCCTCACCCTTGAGTGAGACCAAAGGACCAAGGCAGCAGACCAGGTCAAGCACTACGGATCATATAGTTCTCAATTTTGGATGGTGCAAACTTCTTCCAACACCCGCTGCTGTAGGATGTATGGATTAGTAAGATACAAAAAAGCAAAGTGGAAGGTGCACTCAAATAAAGTCAATAGAAATGGTGATTTAAAGTATCTTCTTCTTTATTCAAAAAATGTTCATGGAACATAGGCGTAGCCAACGCGTTTCGTTCCTCTTGCCTTTTAGGAACTTTGTCAGGGCTGTAAGAGTTACAAACATATATATACATAAATATACATTTAACATGAGACATATGGACATAAGTGATCACAATAGACTAAATATGACTAACGGTCCAGTTTGGGCTCCCTCTAAATATCTTTAGTTATCCGTTTACACACTGCCATAATCTACCTTATTAAACTCAATGCACTTTCCATAATGGCACTGGTTTTGAACTAGAAGCCAGACCCTGTTCCATCACGTGATAGGTGCTTGATGGGCGGGCCCTACACGGAGCTAGGAGGTGGATCGGATGTTTATTTCCGCTTTTAAAGACCATGGCGTCCAGTCTTCCGCTGCAGGACGCCGGTATTGCCAGAACCACGAGAACGGGTACCCTATCACAGGTAGGAATATCACATGCTTGGACGGGGGGACTATGGTTCTTTGGACGGCCCTTCATTTGGCCCGTTACCCACCTTCGGACTATTTAGCAAGTCCCGATCACTCTTGTGTCTTTTCTTTCGCTATAGGTGCTCCGTGGTTATTGCCACAAACACTCGGGTCTCTACCGGACCGGTGGTGGTTTAAGTAATTTGCTCGACTCCTTTATCTCGGAGGTCGGTTTCATAGGATCCGAAGTTATATGCTCCACAAGACTTTTATTAGGTACTAGCTGTGTATATATCGTATTCTCACATACTAATTATTGTTGTTTGTTGTCTTAAGTGTTACGAACAGGGATTCGGTTTGCTTTTTTAAGAACAAAGTATATTATGTTGAATTAGGCTTCCGTTTTTGCTGTTTGTTTAAATTATGCATATATCTTAACGTTTATGGCCAATGTTACACGGCTTGCCTCATCCTTTACGAACAACAATTTGTCTTTTGAAAATGAGATATATGATGTTTGAAAAGGCTTTCGTATTTCCTAGGTGCTTAAAATGTACGTTTGAAAAGGCTTTAGTACTTCCTAGGGGTCCAAAATATACATATGTCATAACGCTACTTGACCAATGACACACGGCTTGCCTTAATTTGACATAAATGCATCTTTGCCTGATCGTTATTTAACTTTAAACTTGTTTTTGCTCAGACCTTAAATGGCACTGTTCCGATCACTCATTTCATTTCATTTTATTTTTTAACATTATAGAAATTCTGTTGAAGAGGATACAATCCCAACACACCCAATATTGCTTCTGTCGTGGGGCTAGCTTTAGGTAAGGATGGGACCCTCGGATCACTCCGTATTTGCCTAGGAACCACAAGTAGGTCCTAACACATTTACAACTAGTATACTCTCTGGAGACCAATGAAATAAATAGAACAGGATTGTAACTTAATGTAGGGACTCTTCATTGCTAACTCGAATTACAATGTGCGAGGGGCTACCTAATATCGTAGAAATCTTATTTTTCATGTGCCCGGTTGTGCCTATTATCACGCACACCATGGCCTTCTTTTCCATTCACTTTGGACCTTCTGTTCTTTTTACTTAACAGTTTCCAAACTTCTCCTGAACCTTGGATTACCGACTGGACCTACTCGAGGCCACCCTCTGTGGGGCACACTTTTCCAAATTTAAAGGTACAGTTATATATACATCATATAATTGAAACTAAGAAAAGAGTTAGAATTTATGTAGTTTTCTCACTTTTCCATTATAATGTGCTGGCTTATGCATACAAAATCCACCTGTTATCTTATTATTAAAAAAAAATGTATGCAATAAACTCTCCAATATATACCCTACAGGATATTGACTTTCTCCAATGCCCATAACAATTAGCGCATTGGCTTTATCGCGTGACGTGATCTCCTCCATTATTACATCACTTTATCTTTTATATACCTTTCGCCCTACATCAGGTTATCCTGTTCTGATTCACCGAACTACCGCCACTTCTGATCTAAACTTACTTGACTCCTTTGTTATGTTATGTTATGTTAGTTTATTTCTTCTATAGCGCACGGCTACTACAGGGAGCATCCCGGCGCTTTGACGAAGAATATCGGCAAGTAAGACAACAACATAACAACTAAAAGGCAGGCAGATACGAGGGGAAATAAATTATTTAGTAAAAAGACACGTTTTCAGATCTTTTCTAAAAGCAAGGAGACTGGGAGCCAGTCTGAGGAAGAGTGGTAGTTCATTCCAAGCCTTTGGGGCTAGATAGCGGAATGATCGACCTCCCAACCTTGCCCGCCTGATAGCCGGGACTGTCATCTTGGATAAATAGGATGATCTCAAAGACCTGCTAGGTACATATCGGGAGAGACGTTTCCTAATGTACTTAGGGCCGGTGCCTTGTTGAGCTTTGAAGGCAAAAGTCAGGCTTTTGAAAAGAATTCTCTTTGCAATCGGTAACCAGTGTAAGGTGTTCAGTAAGACAGTGGCACCTGCTCTTCTCGGGAGCCCGTAGATAGCACGGGCTGCCGAGTTCTGGACTACTTGCAGACGGGTCAAAAGATATTTTGGTAGACCCAGAAAGAGAACGTTTGCATAGTCCAGTCGAGATCCAATCAAGGCCTGGACAGTTATTTTCCTATGCTGAAAAGACACTAAAGGAAGAAACTTCCTCAGCATCCGTAAAATGCCGAAGCATTTACCTGAAAGGCTCAAAATATGTGGCCCAAAGGACAGATCACTGTCCACAATCACTCCCAAGTTTTTGGCCTTGAGAGACACATTGTCAGGGGGAAACATATCTTGTGGCCACCAAGCTTTCCAGTCTGGTTCACAGGAGCATCCAAAAAAGAGCAGTTCAGACTTATCAGAATTGCACTTTAAGCCATTACATCTGAACCACTCAAAAACCGCACCAAGGCAATCCTTGATCTGTATGCCGTCGAATGACCCGCCCCTATCACAAGTGAATAGGAGCTGGGTGTCATCGGCGTAGGATACGATCTGGGCACCAAAGGACTCCGCGACTACCGCCAGAGGGGCCATAAAGATGTTAAACAGCATGGGGCTGAGAATGGAACCTTGCGGAACCCCCACCTCTAGCGGAGCCATATCAGCGGAGAAAGGGGGCGCCCAGATCGTTTGCCGGCGGTCGGCCAGAAATGATTTTAGCCAATTCCACACCGTTCCCCGAAGGCCGCTCTCCCAGAGTCTTGCAAGGAGGCGATCGTGAGGAACGGTGTCGAAGGCCGCCGTCAAATCAAGCATTACCAACATGGCTCTTCCCCCAGAGTCGAGTACTTCCCTGATGGCATCCGTGACCTCAAGAAGAGCCGACTCCGTGCTATAATTTGCACGGAACCCAGATTGTGTGGCGTGCAACAGATCATTTCCTTCGATGAAATTGGAAATCGTCCGATGTGCGAATCTCTCAGCCACTTTCGCCAGAGCAGGGAGAAAGGAAATAGGCCTATAGTTGGCATGGATAAGGGGGTCCAAGGTAGGCTTCTTGATCAATGGCAGGATCAAGGCATGCTTCCATGCCTGCGGAACCTCACCAGTTGACAGGGAAGAGTTCAAAAGGGGGTTTAGCAGAGCATTTAAAGCTGGTGCCACTTTCCCCAGATGTTTAGCCGGGCACGGATCAAGTGGAGAGCCTGATTTCAAACTTGACAAAAGCTCGAGAGAAGTATCAAGAGACCGATGGGGAAATTCTGAAAGAAAAGGGCCTTGACCCTCCATAAATAAAGGGAGGGATGAAGAACTCGAAACCAACTGTGAGCTGGAGTGGGAAAGAGAGGCTTGAATGGTTGTGATTTTACTAACGAAGAAAATTGCAAGTTGTTTTATCCATACTTCTGAATGAGTATGAGATGGAGTGCAGATGGCTGGAGAAGTAAACTCTCGAACAACTTAGAAAATTTCTTTGCAACCATTTTCAGCCTCATCAATTCGACGCTCGAAGTAAAGCTTTTTTTCAATCCAGATCGATTGATGGTAGGCTTTGGTTATCGCTCGATATTTCAATTTTTCAGTCGGATCATAGGCCCGTCTCCAAACTCTCTCGGCCCTTTTACAACCCTGCCGTTGCAACTTTAACTGGGGAGAGAACCATGGGGCCGACGCTCTACGTTCTCCTGGTTGAAGCTTTTTTTCGGGGATTAAGGTCTCAAATCTAGTAATCAGCCATTTGTGGAAGAGAATAGGATTCTCTTCCAAATTGCCCAAAAGAGGACATGGAAAGGTGGAAAGGGCCTCAGATAACATATCCACCGAAAGTAGATGGAAAGGGCGCGAAGTACGCGTGGTCTCTATTGATTCTCTCACCAGAGTAGGAGCGGTGGCAGGCACGGAAAAGGAAATCAAAAAATGATCAGACCACAGTACTGGTTGTATGGACGTTATAGCAATGGATTTTGTTGAAAAACCCTGATCCAGTGTGTGGCCTTTATTGTGTGTTGGTTCTTTCAGGAACGGAGACAATCCTAATGGGGCTGTAATGTCACTAAGTTTCATTGCATCGGGGTCAAGTATATTATCCAGGTGAACATTAAGATCCCCGAGAAGAATACAGTGCTCAGGTCTAAGACAGGGGACTGAGAGAGCTATTTGTAGTTCATCAAAGAACAGCCCTGCGGGTCCCGGGGTTCTATACAGAAGAATCCCGGTACAGGACTGGAGGGGAGAAAAATGAAGGGTGAAACCAAGGGCTTCACATCCCTGAATATTCTCTACCGGAAAAGTTGAGCAGGGAATGTTTTTATTTACAACAAGTGCTACTCCTCCTCCTCTACCCGATATTCTGTCCCTCCTGAAGATGTTGTATTCCGGAGGGATGGCGTTGGCTAAATCGGGAGCGGAGCAATCGCTCAGCCAGGTCTCTGTAAGAAATAAACAAGATATGTTGGAATTCTATAATAGATTCCAAATATCCAGAGAATGACAATTCAGAGATCTGGTATTAAGAAGAAGACATTGAAAAGGAGCCGGGATATTGTCCAGCGCGGTTCCAGTCGACATCAAAAGACGCCAACCGCAGGTTGAACAACCTTTCCTTGAAGCCCGACCGCCAGGGAAGATAGAATGACATTGCCCACGAAGGGGGCGTAGAGCAAGTAAATCTGCCGAAGTATAACAAATCATAACTCTAAAATAGCACAGAAGTCCTAAAATAATAAGAAGAAACCCTACCGTCCAGCCCCGTCCGCCTCCGGTACGCTGACGGGCGCAGACGGGCAGGACTCTGGCAAGACTCCGGCAAAGCGGAGGCCGACCCGCTGCGCGATCCCGCTGCGCTCGGAGGACTGGTTTAAGTAGTCCCTCTAGGTGGGGATCAAAGCGACCCTCCAGTACACTCAAGATGGCGCTGGAAGAGTGTCAAAGCCCTTCCCAAGATGGCGCCCGTTATGGAAGCAAGAGAAACCCTCAGCCACCCCGGAACCGGGCCCGCTCAAGCGGCGGTGTTCTGCCTATTATGGTGCAGGTAAGTGGAGAGCCCTGGGAATGCTGCCTGTTAAAATTAGGGTAAAGTAAAATAAAACGAACAAAAATACCAAACAGGGTATTTAAAAGTAAAACGCGCTCACCACGCTGCGCAAGAGCTGCTACAAGCTGCCAGTACCTGGCCAATATGTCTATCAATGTGCACAACCTCCGAGGACCGCCTTAAGTAGTCCCTCCAGGTGGGGATCAAAGCGACCCTCCAGTACACTCAAGATGGCGCTGGAAGAGCGTCAGAACCCTTCCCAAGCCCTTTGATTCCAGCTCACCTTCTACAAAGAACTTGGTAAGCATATGTAATTTACTGTGTATTTCAACTGTTTCATTCTTGCCGTGGCTTTATTCTTCTTGGCTCATGTGTTTGGACTGTACCATAATACTGTCTATCCCTAGGGATCCTTTTATATGTCCCAAACCATTATGTTGGTGGTTTTCCAAATGCCAATCGCACTTATATATCTAGGTCTACCTCAAAGTAATAATCCCTTCCATGAAGCTTGCTCCTTTCGCTCACCTTTTATAAATGTATATTATATTGCACTTGGAACCATCTTTTTCAGTCCTCTTAAGTCACAAACTTTTTGTAAATAAAATTGTAAAATTGTAAAATGTTTTTCAATATGCGTTAAAACAGTTTTTATAATAATCCAATGTAGTCAGTGGTAGCTGTTGTATTTTAACACCTGTCATTGGTCTATTGTAGATAGTAGACCTCACCCTTGCCTGGTGTGCTCTTGAGGAGCCTCAGATACAGCCCCTCATGCCAGCTCTGCCCCCCCCTCAGTCAAATACCAGCAATGTGTTCATTGTTTAAACTTCTGCAAAGGAACAGGTATGATATTCAGGAGTGAACTGAAATGAGGACTTTCATTCAATGTGTGCAATGTAGACACAGGTGCTGCAATGAGGCTGAGCAGCGTTTCTAATGTTCCTGGTCCTGGGGGTGATTCTTTATATTTGACAGGGCCGTGAATCCCAAAACCATAGCAGCCAAGGTTTCAGATTGCTGTGTGTGACATTTTCATAATTTCAGTGAAAGTATTAGGGACCATTTCTCCCTTTTCCGTCTTCATACTGCTTTTCAAACAAGGTTTTTGATTTGTCATTTATAAAAACAGAAGAGTTCAGGTCTTACAAGCAATATTCTGCCTAGGCCGCATGTGGAGAGCAGGGCACGTGCACACTCCAGTACGGATCACAGCGCTAGGTCAGGTGTAACATGAAAACGAAGTACAGAACTCCCATGATCACTTTTAGGTGACCTCGAGACGCCACAATGTACTAAAGAAACAGCCCACGGAAAATAAAATGCAATCGTTTAGACAAAAACGCAATCATGTAGCTAAGAACCGGAGTACGTGCAAAACAAGAGAGGTTCGGTATTAAATACACTTGTATCACTGCTAAACAATTCCCAAGCAGGCCTCTGCAACAGGTTATGAAATAATTGCATAACATTATGATGTGAATGCAGAGCCCGCACACTGCCCAGGTGAACAGAAGGGCCCTGCACACATTTGTTTTCAGAAGTTGCTGTCACGGAGAGCTACAACAATGATACTGAGCACGTGAGCTGTGCTGAATTAAGTTCACTAGAAGAAACCAAGGGAACCCGTTTACTAAATAGATTAATTCAGTCTAAAAACAAAGCTACATTGGCACAACTTAGCTGAATAGCTGAGACAATTGAGACAAATGAGGCCTCTGTCTTTACAACAATGGAATAAGACACCTACAATGTATTTGCATGTCTTGTAAAAAAAAAACTAGCATTTGCAATGGAATAGGTCTCGCAGCATTAAAGTTTGAGTTATTGGCATTGTATATGACAATGTGTTGCATTAAATTTTTAGCAAAGTCTGTATTGGTGTATAAAGATGATTTGCAAGATGATAGCTGTTGCAAAATATTAAGCAATGGTGGCAATAATATTATATTATAATAATATTGTAAGTTACTGCAAGTTACTGTATAAATTATAAGCATTTTGGTAGTGCATAGTGATGTTGTGGTGCCCCTGAGTGATGCTGTGGTGGTGCCAAGTGATGCTGTGGTGATGCAATAGATAGTGAGGGCGATAGATCGGGTCGGTCAGGTCGGGTTTGCAGACTGCGCTCCACCCCTTCTAAACCCTGGTTCACCCCCACCCTTCGTGATCTTAAGTCAGGCTGTAAAAGACTTGAACGGACATGGAGACAAGCCTACCTCCCCGAGGCTAAAAAGAACCGAAGGATGGAGCAGAAGAAATATTATGCGGCGATTAGATCCGCTAAAAGCCAATATTTCGGAGGGCGTATAACTAATGCCAATAACAATAGCAAAGAAATCTTCGCTATAGTGAAAAGCTTCACCTCACCCTGCGGCGCTCAACCCATACTTGCATCCTCGGAGAAATGGTGCGAAGAACTCTGTTTTCTTCGTTGACAAAATCACCAAAATCCAAGACAATCTACTCACTGTATGCAACAGTTTTCCTCCCACACTGGTCATTCCGTCCCCTGTGTTACCTACCCCCACGGAACGGTTTCACCAGTTCACCCCAGCAGAAACCTCGGACATTGTTCGCATCCTCAACTCCCTACAATCAGGATCCCCTTCTGACCCTTGTCCTGCCAGAGTGCTTGCGCGTCTCACAGACACAATCAGCAATGAGGTAACACATATCATCAACCGCTCCTTCCTCACTGCCACGGTTCCGGCCTGCTGGAAGCAAGCTAAACTGCTCCCACTTCTAAAGAAAAACGGTTTAGATCCTTGTGAGGAAGAACTCACCGTTGTAGCTCCATGGGCAGTTACGCCTCATAATTCGTCAACGGACTACTTGGACACAGAGAATTCCACTCCCAAATCTGAAACTCCATGCCGTCTTTCCGTGTTCCTACAGAGAGCCAACGATAGTCAGGACCCGGAAGGGGTTGGACATGACCCAGGAGGTACACCTAATGAACCAATGAAAAGGCGAGTTTACAGGGACGAAGGCGCGGTGGGTTGGAAGAGGAAATCAGCGGAGGAGACGCCAGCCGAAGAGACGCCAGCGGAGGAGACGCCAGCGGAGAAGACGGAACCTTTGCAACGGAACCAGACCAGCGGAACAAGACTCCGGAACGACGACGGCGCCGAAGAGGAATCGGACGAACCGTGGTGCGAGGACTGGTGGAGTCCCCCGGAGGATGCTGGAGAGCGGCCGTGACTCTGGAGAGTTACGGCAGGGCCGGTGAGTGGGGTGTTACAAGGGACTGAGGGTAGAATGCGAAACAGTGATGTTAGATAAATTGGTACTCTGACTTAACGACCGCCTAACTCAGTTGTCCTGACATAACGTGGTTTTTTGGTAAACGGAGAAGTTTGGTGTAACTCGTGAACCGGGTGGTTATTTTGAGAAAGTGTTAAACCGCTTTGTACAGTTCATTAATTGTTGTAGGTTACGCATCCCAATAGGATGTGATGACCGAGGGTCCATATTTGTTTTACTTGATGGTGTCAGTATGACCATTGCAACTCCATTCATTTCAACTTTAGCTAGCTTAACACATGTTGCGTTCTCCGTTAGATTGATCCCTTTTTCTTAAATCGACACAGAAAGTATTAGAAGCAAGACACGTGGTGTGGTGACGGTATCCTCCTATTCTTGTTATATAGAATCAGTAGTCTGACGGCCCCTTTCTTTTTCCGCTTCTTTTATGAGCCTCCGGGGAAACCCTGAAGACTTTGAAGACGAGGAGCCGGGAAACATCTCTAACACAGCCCCTCTACCAGCGGAAGAAACGGACGAGGACATTCACGTTGATTCACGAACCTTTACTCATCCATCTGTTATTAATAAACAACCCATTCGAAACTATATTTTGCCTCCACGCCTGTTTATCCGACCTGCGCTCCCACAATCCTGCTATCCCCGCTAACTTCCGGCCCATATCACTGCTGCCGGCTCTAGCTAAAATATGTGAAAAGGTCGCTTTCACTCAGCTCGACAAATTTGTCGAAAATTCCCAGGCTCTACATCCAGCGCAGTCAGGCTTTAGAGCAGCCTACAGTACGGAGACAGCGTTGGTGGAAATATCTGAGGCCTTCCGGGAGTGTCTGGACGAAGGTGGTAGAGCGGCTCTGATTTTATTAGACCTCTCTGCCACCTTCGATACTGTCCCTCACTCCCTCCTGCTTACTAGATTAGCGGCCATAGGCACCACAGGCTCCGCCCTTGATTGGCTAACGTCTTTTTTGGACAACAGATCCCAACAAGTCTGGATGCCGCCTTTTACCTCCTCCCCCAAGAAACTTGCAACGGGTGTACCTCAGGGCTCTACCCTCAGCCCCCTGCTTTTTAATATATATCTAACCCCGCTTATTTACCTCGCTGAACAACTGGGAGCAAAAATAATGGCCTACGCTGACGACACTCAACTCCTGTTCACGTGGCCCAAAAACAACCTGGATACATCTGGAGCCCAAGCCTGCTTATCATCTGTCTTTCGCTGGCTTGCCCTTGCACAACTAAAATGCAACGAAAGCAAATCTGAAATTCTGCTGTATGGCTCCTTCCCTGACAACTTTGGCAACTCTCTTTGGCCGGCCGATCTACCATGCCCCAAATCCATCGGAGGCCCTGCCAAAAATCTGGGAGTCTGGTTCAACAATGACCTCAGATTCAAGGACCATTTAAAAAAACTTACTGGGATCTGCTTTTCCACACTTAAAACTTTACGCAGGTTTTTCCCACTCCTCCCGAGAGAGGCCAAGGAGACCGTCATCCGCGCCCTCATATTATCCAGATTGGATTACGCAAATGGCCTCTTCTGTGGCCTTCCTGCCTATTTGATCCACCGCCTCCAAGTCATACAAAATGCCGCTGTACGGCTTTTGTTTAATATACCTAAAAGTTCAAATGTACGTCAACCTCTCCGTACCCTACACTGGCTCCCAGTTGCCCATAGGATTCTATTTAAAATCCTTGTCCTCGCCTACAGAGCTGTCAATCAAACTGGCCCAACATACCTGAGGAAAAGATTCTCCCTATATGTTCCAAACCGCCCCCTCAGATCAGCTAATCTGCACCAAATGACTGTCCCAAAATTCAAATATAGCAGGCTCGGTGGCCAATCCATCTCTGTCAGAGCAGCGAGAGCATGGAACACCCTTCCGCTCCAGATAAGAACAGCCTCATCCATCACTCTGTTCAAAAAGGGACTGAAGACCCACCTTTTTAACATCACTGTATAGGGTCTCCCCTGCTCTGCTTTGCCTCTCACCCCTTTCGCGCCAGGATACTATTTTTTAGTAACAGAGCGCGCTACAAAAGCTTCTATAATAATAATATCATAATATTAGATAGATAGAGGGAAGGAGAAAGATAGATAGAGGGAGGGCGAAAGATAGAGGGAGGGCGAAAGATAGATCGAGGGAGGGCGAGCGAGAGATAGAGGGAGGGCGAGCGAGAGATAGAGGGAGGGCGAGAGAAAGATAGAGGGGGGCGAGAGATAGAGGGAGGGCAAGAGATAGAGGGCGGGCAAGAGAGATAGAGGGAGGGCAAGAGAGATAGAGGGAGGGCAAGGGATGGAGTGTGGGCGCGTGATGGAGTGGGGGATGGATGGATGGATGGATATATAGAGTGGAGGGGATGGATGGATGGAGTGGGGGATGGATGAATGGGGGGATGGATGGAGTGGGGGGTGGAGTAGTGGGATGGATGGATGGATGGAGTGGGGGATGGATGGATGGAGTGGGGGATGGATGGATGAATGGAGTGGGCGGATGCATGGATGGAGTGGGGGGATGGGGGGATGGATGGATGGATGGATGGATGATGGATGGAGTGGATGGATGGATGGAGTGGGGGGATGGATGGAGTGGAGGATGGATGTATGGATGGATGGATGGATGGATGGAGTGGGGGCATGGATGGATGGAGTGGGGGGATGGATGGATGGCTGGAGTGGGGGATGGAGGGATGGAGGGATGGATGGATGGATGGATGGATGGATAGAGTGGGGGATGGATGGGTGGATGGATGGATGGATGGAGTGGGGGGATGGATTGGGGGATGGATGGATGGATGGATGGATGGATGGATGGATGGATGGATGGATGGATGGATGGATGGAGTGGGCGGGATGGATGGATGGATGGAGTGGGAGGACGGATTGGGGATGGATGGATGGATGGAGTGGGGGATGGATGGATGAATGGATGGATGGAGTGGGGGATGGATGGATGGATGGAGTGGGGGGATGGATAGATGGATGGATGGATACACGGATGGATGGATGGAGTGGGATGGATGGATGGATGGATGGATGGATGGATGGATGGATGGATGAGCGGGGTGGGTGGATGGATGGAGTGGGGGGATGGATTGGGGTATGGATGGATGGATGGAGTGGGGGGATGGATGGAGTGGGGTATGGATGGATGGAGTGGGGCGATGGATGGATGGAGTGGGGGATGGATTGGGGGATGGATGGATGGATGGAGTGGGGGATGGATGGATGGATGGATGGAGTGGGGGGATGGATGGATGGATGGATGGAGTGGTGCGATGGATGGATGGAGTGGGGGGATGGATTGGGGGATGGATGGATGGATGGATTGGGGGATGGATGGATGGATGGATTGGGGGATGGATGGATGGATGGATTGGGGGATGGATGGATGGATGGATGGATGGATGGATGGATAGAGTGGGGGGGTGTTGGATGGAAACACTACAGAAAACATGAGCTCTTGTGAATTAGAAGGCCAATATTACTATGGGCAGTCAGAGATGCAGGGCGAGGCAGGGCTTTAAGTGGGAATAAAAACAAGCAATGGGACTGTGACAGTGAGAAAGGAACACATAATAGTCCTAGGAAGGTCACACGTGCAAACATTTCTATTTTTAAAATTTGTATTACATCAAAGCATTTATTTTACTGTCATCTTCATGGACATACGTATGTTTGTATTTCTTAAATGTGTGATGTTACTACTTTATTGCCCATGACACGTGTTCTCTTATAAGAGCCGCCCTTTTACCCAGGTCTAAAAACGGGTGCTCTGAGAACCTGTTCAACAAACCACAGCAAAGCTCTTCTTGAAGAATTGTATGAGAGGCCCCTTTCTGCCATTCTCTGTAAACACTGGACAGCAGAATGAAAACCATTAAACATGTAAGCATCACGGATCGAAAAGATGTTTAGTGTCAGAGACGCAGAGTCCTCAGGTGGCTGTGCCAGACTGTCCCATTGTTCGGGTGCTCGAGGCGAGTTTGGGGATAGGGAGCAAGATTCTGCCCTGCCAGAGAAGACGGTGCATGACTCCGACCGAGGTTGTCCCGGCTTCGGACTGAGATCGACGGGTGTACTGAGGCCCCCCTGTTATAGCGCCACCACCGCAAGCCGCACTCCCTTGCAGCAACCCCTTTAATAAAGCATCAATGCATTCCTCGCAGTAACGGAATTACTCGTGTAACTGGAGAGGTGTTTATTTAATGGGCGCTGTAACCCTTGTAAGTAAAGCTTGCGATAAGAGTGACTTCCAGAATTCAAAGGGATAAATAGTTAACAATCTGATACACCCGCCTCCAGTGAGGTCTTTTCACAGTGAGATAAAATGAAAATACAAGTGATATATGGGACATGCAGTGCCCCGTATTTCTCGTATATACACTTCTGGGCAGTCAGTACTTCTTCCCTTCCCTCTGTGAATACACTTTAAGCTATGAGGCAGGTCTTCCCTGGGAAACACGGCATGCAATAAATTGGATTTGATACACTGACTCTCTCTTTCAATCAGTCTTCCTGTAACACACCGTGTTGGATCTTTCAGACAGGTTGCCCCCGTTGTGTCCTAGGCTGCACCGCACGTAACCATAGCCAGCACATCTAACAGTCCCCTAGTTCACTAGTACCTACTTCTTCATGTGGTGCTAAATTTTCATCCTTGACTTGCACTCTGTACGGGCTTCGTGTTTCTTCCATCCATCGGAAACAGGCCCTGGGTGGGAATGCTTTCCAACCTGCATCAGAATCAGGCCCAGGGTGGGAATGCTTTCCAACCCGCATCAGAATCAGGCCCTGGGTGGGAATGCTTTCCAACCCACATCAGAATCAGGCACTGGGTGTGAATGCTTTCCTAACCGCATCAGAATCAGGCCCTGGGTGGGAATGCTTTCCGACCCGCATCAGAATCAGGCCCTGGTGGGATTGCTTTCCAACCCGCATCAGAATCAGGCCCTGGGTGGGAATGCTTTCCAACCCGCATCAGAATCAGGCCCTGGGTGGGAATGCTTTACAACCCGCATCAGAATCAGGCCCTGGGTGGGAATGCTTTCCAACCCGCATCAGAATCAGGCCCTGGGTGGGAATGCTTTCCAACCCGCATCAGAATTAGGCCCTGGGTGGGAATGCTTTCCAACCCGCATCAGAATCAGGCCCTGGGTGGGAATGCTTTCCAACCCGCATCAGAATCAGGCCCTGGGTGGGAATGCTTTCCAACCCGCATCAGAATCAGGCCCTGGGTGGGAATGCTTTCCAACCCGCATCAGAATCAGGCCCTGGGTGGGAATGCTTTCCTAACCGCATCAGAATCAGCCCCTATGTGTTATTTCAGTTTTTAACACTTCTGATAAAAACTTTGTGATATCTTTATAAAATTTCTGCAAAATCTGACATGATGCAAAAATATGTACACTCTCTGCATTACAGAGTGCACAGCGAGGGCAACATGTTCCCTTCCCTCAACCCCATTTCGAGATTTTGTCAGGTGTATCATACAAAAAGAAACACGTTTTATAAAACTGTGCCTGTAACTGTGCCTGTAACCTAGCAGATATCAAAACCGACTGCAATAACTCATGAGCATAAAAAATGTCTCGGTGGACACTCCTACATTCTCCTTTCATTTTTTGGAGGTTTGTACATATCATCTGGGAGGGCTGCTTACTCTACTTTGGGTTATCCTTTCAATAATTTAAACTTTCCCAAATTTAGCCTGTCCCCCTCCTTTCCGTTCAAGAGGATTTCTAATATGAAGAAATTTTTTAAAATCCCACCAATTCAAAGTAAAATCTTCTTTCAGTTCTTCGAAAAAGAAACAGCCAATTCTTTTTACTCCCGCTCTCTTGCATTTTCCCATACAAGTGTCTCTAAATACTTCTGGGAGAGTAAAATTAATATTTACGGGTGTGTGGAATGATAATCTACCAATGCCACATGCTCTCCGTGAAGCACTCCATGCTTTAAAAACACTAAAGATGGTCTTGAGCCGGACTGTCTTGCAGTAGCTGTCATGCAACTGATGCCACAGACAGCCACTGGTTTCTTTCCTTAATATAAGTTTAAAGGGGGAGGGGATCTTATCCATCTGCCCATTGTCCATCATCATTCTTTAGCTCACTCCGTCACCCCAGTGCAGACATGTCCATATGCAAATCAGTCTTACCCTGTGCCTCATGGGAACAGTCCAGCCGAACTGCCAAGCCATGTCTTCCCTGGACCGGAAGCAAGCATCCTAGGACCGGTTTCTGGTTAATCAGCCGTCATCAGCCAGGCTAGCTTGAATTTAGTGGCAAAGTGAGCACGGGACCCATGTCTGGGCATACCCTGCCAACTTAGGGCCAACAAAGCGATACCAAAGGGGATGATGGAAGGAGTGTTGAACATTGCAAGCACTCAGCCCCAGTCAACTGATCTGGGTGTATTCCATCATCATTCTTTAGCTCACTCCACCACCCCAGTTCAGACATGGCCATATGCCCTGAAGGCATGCCAAAGGCAAGGCAGTCTGCGCCCATCCATGCATGGACGGTGCCCAGTGACTGGAACCCTGGTCTTGTCCATTCCCACTACTGCCTACTGCGACCCTCCGCACCCTCAATCCCAGCCACCCTTCCACATGCTGGTGCCTCACTGCCCCACACAACATCGAGGGAGCGCTCTCTTGCGCTTCCTGCAAGTTTTCATGCTCTTACCCACACCAAACACTCACCGCATCCGCACCAGCAGCAACCAACACCCCACTCTCTCACTCACACAGTCTCGCAACTAGTCACACAACACTCCGCACTCAAATGCAAGTTCATCAACATCTGCTCACTCACCAACCAAGCCACAGAGATCTGGGACCTACTGCACAACAAAACACTGACCTTCTTTTCCTCACAGAAACCTGGCTGAACCCTGCATCAGCACCTGGCATCTCCGCAGCCACCCCCCCAGTGCCCCAGGTGTAAGATCACAAGGCAAGACAGACTTCACAAGCTCAGAGGCGGAATCACCATCACCCACAAGAACTCCATTAGTGGCACCACCTCCAAAGACACAACATCACAGCCATAAGCGGCATTTTCATCTGCAGACCACCAGGACCGCACACAAACTTCGCTGGCTCCATAACGGACATCGCCACACCACTAGCCCTGGACACTAGCAAAATCATCCAACTCGGAGACAAGAAGTTCTATCTGGAAGGCTACGACAACTCCAACTAAAAATAAGACTTTGCAAACATGGGTCTAACCCAAAGAGTACAGGGACCAAACCAAGTCGCTGGACACCTCCTGAATCCTATTTTCACCACCTTTAACAACATCAGATTCGAGGAGCCCTCACCAGTCTCCTGGACAGACCAAGCCCTCATCAAGTTTAGCATCCTGGTCCAACACACACACCCCCACCAGACCAGCCCGCAAAAACAATAACAGCCTCACTGACAAGGACTGGAACAGTGCTCTCACTTACAATTACTACTCCAGGAAATGATCGGAGTAAGCCCTTCTTTCCTGAGCTCCCGTGATAAAACTGGATTACTCAGTTTTGTTGACGGAGTTTGTTGGCCAACGTTTCTTCAGCTGAGCTCTTTGGTGGTGAGTACGCTCACGCTGTGAGTGATCCAGCCTTCACTTGGGACAGAGTGGATGCCCCCCTAGTGAGGGCTGAGAGAGGCAGAGAGCTGATTCCTTGGCGTTTCAAGCCTCGTCATAGTTTTGGTTCTAACTCGAAGTAAGAGACTAAATGTAACCTGATTTCTTGCGCTACCACTAAAGACCATTATTAGTCGAAACAATTCCAGGGAAGGCAGCTCCATAGAGACAAACCCATTTGACTGAAGAGTAAAGAACATGATTCATGAATTTTATTGTTCAGTTCATACAACTATCTTTTGCAGCCAGATGATTTAACCTGGGGCATTGAAATATTGAAGAAGAGGGAGAGAAATGTTTAATGAAACTCTTTATGGAATGTATCCTTGTAGCAGTGTCTAGAATCGGCTGGAGCTAAGGTGTTAAAAGGTTAGTGTTGAACAAGTGGCTTCACCGATCCCCTTTATCTTACAGCCTAATTTTAAGAGAGCCGGTATACAAATAGAAACCCTCAGAAAAGCAGAATATATATATAGAGAGAGTTCTTTTAAGTTCACAAAACAGGGTAAAAAACCTAATCCTTCAAAAGCGGGGAAAGTTTTATTGGGAACTCAAAACTCAAGTTCTATCTGAATATTATGTGTGTTCTCTTTTTGAAATCTCGCTCCTCGCAGCTCCTATCTCCTAAACCCCTTTCCCTGCCTGGCCACTCCAATACTCTGCTCTAATACAGCATTCGGAGTTGGTGGTGCCTAGGGGTGGATCTCTCGAGCTTACTACAGACCCCGAGGAAGAACTGATTGAGAGAAAGACACCACTGTCCTCCCACTGCTGAAGAAACCCCCTCAAACCCTTTAACGCTCGCCAAGCACAGGCCGATTCCCCTGCTACTATTCTCGGTTTACGTCCTGGAGAAAATGGTCAACAGACACTTTGTTGAATACCTCAAGGACCACCAGCTCCTCAAAACCACTCAGTCTGCTTTGAGCCCCAGCCACAGCTTGGAAACTGTCCACATCCCCGCCATGGATGACATCGGCATGACTCTGGACACAAGAGACATGGTGATCTCATTCTCCTGGTGCTCTCTGTAGAGTTTGAGACAGTCTCCCACCCCATCCTTATCCAACGCCTCCAGATCAGAATCCAACGAGACACACTCCGATGGATCTGCTTCTTCCTGACTGGAAGAACCAAGTCAGTCATCCTGTCACCGTACACGTTGCATGCCGGTGACCTTGTCTGCTGAGTTTCACACAGATCTTCCTGGAGCCCGACCCCATTCAATGCATACATATTCCCTTTAGCTAGAATCATCCACTCTCATAACATTAACGTCCTCTCGTACACTGACACACAACTGTCTCTCATGGCCAAGACGCCCACTACCCAGATGAAATTTTATTCCTGTGTGACTGGAATTGCCCACTGGATGAAGATCAACTGTCTAAAATACTGACTGACTTAAACCGTGATCTTCGGGAAAAGCACGTCAGCGTGGGACTCCACCTGGTGGTTACTAAAGATAGGATGAACATCAACCCTCACCACCCATGCCAAGAATCTCAGGATCGTCATAGACAGCAAGCCTTGACCCGCCAGATCAACGCCGTCGCCTCCACCTGCTTCAACTCCCTCCACATCCTCTGCAAGACCTTAAAGTGGATCCTCACAGAACGCAGAAAGACTGTCACCCATGCACTCATAACGAGCAGACCGGACTACGGCAACGCCCTCGATGCCGGAATCAACAAAACCCTGCTACACAAACTCCAGACCAACCAGAACACCTCAGCCAGACTCGTCCTCTGAATCATAGTCTAGTATGGGCACCCTTAAATTTAGAGATGTACAAATAACAGTTTTGTAAATTGGCCCGTGTGACAGATATTCACAGATGAAAATGTTGTCACAAACGGCATTTTTGTCCTACTCATTTTCAATATTTCGTTATTTCAACAGTCAGCATCTTTGGGAAAATCTTGAGTGATCTACACATATGACCCCTTTGTGATTCTGAGTTGTATCTAATTTCAGAAATCTGCAGCTTTCCTGGATCCCCCCCGGTTTCACAGTGGATTACACCAAAAACTGGAAGAAAGTTGAGAGCACAAAAAATAGGCAAAATGGGCTAAAACTGTTGTAAAAAACTGTTTTTGTCCCTACAAGCTGGGAAGATGGTGACCTTAGCACAGCAAATGTACAATGATGTCATTTATAGGAAAAAAAACTGTTTTCTCTGGAGCACTTTTTCCCTATGTTTTCAAAAAATGTAAACATTTTGCTATATTGTGCCTATTTTCTGAGTCCCCTCCAGGGGAATCCAAAAACCCTGGGTACCTTTACAATCCCCAGGATGTTAGAAATAAGAGGGTGCCAAATTTGCCATGGGTACCTGAGCAGAAACCTGTGCAGGCCTGTCCAGACTCACAACTCCTCCTGGAGTGCTGATGGGGGGGGCAGATCATGGGTCTGAGGGGCGGGGCAGGGGCAGATCTGGGGTCTGAGGAGGGGCAGATCTGGGGTCTGAGGGGCAGCAGGGAATGATCTGTGGGGGTCTGTAGATGAAGGTAACTGCTCACCAGACAGGGCTCCTTCCTCCTCTGCTCCAGGCTGCACACACAAGGAGATGGCAGGAAGTGATGTCACCGTCGCTGCTGTCTCTGCCGCTGCTGACCCGGAAGAGGAAACCCTTCTCCCTTCCAAATCCCATGAGCAACTCAGGGGATTTCATCAGCAGGCGAGGAGCACCCTCTGGTGGCCGCTGACGGAACCGCCGCCTCCAGGCTCCAGCAGGGAAACAAGCATTGGCGCCTGTAAAGACACAGACATGGGTGTTATGGGAAACAAGCATTGGCGCCAGCAAAGACACAGACATGGGTGTTATGGGAAACAAGCATTGGCACCTGCAAAGACACAGACATGGGTGTTATAGAAAACAAGCATTGGCTCCTGTAAAGACACAGGCATGGGTGTTTGAGTCCATGACAGGGTCTCATATGGGAAACAATCATTGGCTCCTGTAAAGGCACAGACATGGGTGTTATGGGAAACAAGCATTGGCATCTGTAAAGACACACATGGGTGTTATCGGAAACAAGCATAGGCGCCTGTAAAGACACAGACATGGGTGTTATGGGAAGCAAACATTGGCACCTGCAAAGAAAAGACACTCACAGTCCAAGGAAAGGCCTCACCCTTGAGTGAGACCAAAGGACCAAGGCAGCAGACCAGGTCAAGCACTACGGATCATATAGTTCTCAATTTTGGATGGTGCAAACTTCTTCCAACACCCGCTGCTGTAGGATGTATGGATTAGTAAGATACAAAAAAGCAAAGTGGAAGGTGCACTCAAATAAAGTCAATAGAAATGGTGATTTAAAGTATCTTCTTCTTTATTCAAAAGATGTTCATGGAACATAGGCGTAGCCAACGCGTTTCGTTCCTCTTGCCTTTTAGGAACTTTGTCAGGGCTGTAAGAGTTACAAACATATATATACATAAATATACATTTAACATGAGACATATGGACATAAGTGATCACAATAGACTAAATATGACTAACGGTCCAGTTTGGGCTCCCTCTAAATATCTTTAGTTATCCGTTTACACACTGCCATAATCTACCTTATTAAACTCAATGCACTTTCCATAATGGCACTGGTTTTGAACTAGAAGCCAGACCCTGTTCCATCACGTGATAGGTGCTTGATGGGCGGGCCCTACACGGAGCTAGGAGGTGGATCGGATGTTTATTTCCGCTTTTAAAGACCATGGCGTCCAGTCTTCCGCTGCAGGACGCCGGTATTGCCAGAACCACGAGAACGGGTACCCTATCACAGGTAGGAATATCACATGCTTGGACGGGGGGACTATGGTTCTTTGGACGGCCCTTCATTTGGCCCGTTACCCACCTTCGGACTATTTAGCAAGTCCCGATCACTCTTGTGTCTTTTCTTTCGCTATAGGTGCTCCGTGGTTATTGCCACAAACACTCGGGTCTCTACCGGACCGGTGGTGGTTTAAGTAATTTGCTCGACTCCTTTATCTCGGAGGTCGGTTTCATAGGATCCGAAGTTATATGCTCCACAAGACTTTTATTAGGTACTAGCTGTGTATATATCGTATTCTCACATACTAATTATTGTTGTTTGTTGTCTTAAGTGTAACGAACAGGGATTCGGTTTGCTTTTTTAAGAACAAAGTATATTATGTTGAATTAGGCTTCCGTTTTTGCTGTTTGTTTAAATTATGCATATATCTTAACGTTTATGGCCAATGTTACACGGCTTGCCTCATCCTTTACGAACAACAATTTGTCTTTTGAAAATGAGATATATGATGTTTGAAAAGGCTTTCGTATTTCCTAGGTGCTTAAAATGTACGTTTGAAAAGGCTTTAGTACTTCCTAGGGGTCCAAAATATACATATGTCATAACGCTACTTGACCAATGACACACGGCTTGCCTTAATTTGACATAAATGCATCTTTGCCTGATCGTTATTTAACTTTAAACTTGTTTTTGCTCAGACCTTAAATGGCACTGTTCCGATCACTCATTTCATTTCATTTTATTTTTTAACATTATAGAAATTCTGTTGAAGAGGATACAATCCCAACACACCCAATATTGCTTCTGTCGTGGGGCTAGCTTTAGGTAAGGATGGGACCCTCGGATCACTCCGTATTTGCCTAGGAACCACAAGTAGGTCCTAACACATTTACAACTAGTATACTCTCTGGAGACCAATGAAATAAATAGAACAGGATTGTAACTTAATGTAGGGACTCTTCATTGCTAACTCGAATTACAATGTGCGAGGGGCTACCTAATATCGTAGAAATCTTATTTTTCATGTGCCCGGTTGTGCCTATTATCACGCACACCATGGCCTTCTTTTCCATTCACTTTGGACCTTCTGTTCTTTTTACTTACTTAACAGTTTCCAAACTTCTCCTGAACCTTGGATTACCGACTGGACCTACTCGAGGCCACCCTCTGTGGGGCCCACTTTTCCAAATTTAAAGGTACAGTTATATATACATCATATAATTGAAACTAAGAAAAGAGTTAGAATTTATGTAGTTTTCTCACTTTTCCATTATAATGTGCTGGCTTATGCATACAAAATCCACCTGTTATCTTATTATAAAAAAAAAATGTATGCAATAAACTCTCCAATATATACCCTACAGGATATTGACTTTCTCCAATGCCCATAACAATTAGCGCATTGGCTTTATCGCGTGACGTGATCTCCTCCATTATTACATCACTTTATCTTTTATATACCTTTCGCCCTACATCAGGTTATCCTGTTCTGATTCACCGAACTACCGCCACTTCTGATCTAAACTTACTTGACTCCTTTGTTATGTTATGTTATGTTAGTTTATTTCTTCTATAGCGCACGGCTACTACAGGGAGCATCCCGGCGCTTTGACGAAGAATATCGGCAAGTAAGACAACAACATAACAACTAAAATGCAGGCAGATACGAGGGGAAATAAATTATTTAGTAAAAAGACACGTTTTCAGATCTTTTCTAAAAGCAAGGAGACTGGGAGCCAGTCTGAGGAAGAGTGGTAGTTCATTCCAAGCCTTTGGGGCTAGATAGCGGAATGATCGACCTCCCAACCTTGCCCGCCTGATAGCCGGGACTGTCATCTTGGATAAATAGGATGATCTCAAAGACCTGCTAGGTACATATCGGGAGAGACGTTTCCTAATGTACTTAGGGCCGGTGCCTTGTTGAGCTTTGAAGGCAAAAGTCAGGCTTTTGAAAAGAATTCTCTTTGCAATCGGTAACCAGTGTAAGGTGTTCAGTAAGACAGTGGCACCTGCTCTTCTCGGGAGCCCGTAGATAGCACGGGCTGCCGAGTTCTGGACTACTTGCAGACGGGTCAAAAGATATTTTGGTAGACCCAGAAAGAGAACGTTTGCATAGTCCAGTCGAGATCCAATCAAGGCCTGGACAGTTATTTTCCTATGCTGAAAAGACACTAAAGGAAGAAACTTCCTCAGCATCCGTAAAATGCCGAAGCATTTACCTGAAAGGCTCAAAATATGTGGTCCAAAGGACAGATCACTGTCCACAATCACTCCCAAGTTTTTGGCCTTGAGAGACACATTGTCAGGGGGAAACATATCTTGTGGCCACCAAGCTTTCCAGTCTGGTTCACAGGAGCATCCAAAAAAGAGCAGTTCAGACTTATCAGAATTGCACTTTAAGCCATTACATCTGAACCACTCAAAAACCGCACCAAGGCAATCCTTGATCTGTATGCCGTCGAATGACCCGCCCCTATCACAAGTGAATAGGAGCTGGGTGTCATCTGCGTAGGATACGATCTGGGCACCAAAGGACTCCGCGACTACCGCCAGAGGGGCCATAAAGATGTTAAACAGCATGGGGCTGAGAATGGAACCTTGCGGAACCCCCACCTCTAGCGGAGCCATATCAGCGGAGAAAGGGGGCGCCCAGATCGTTTGCCGGCGGTCGGCCAGAAATGATTTTAGCCAATTCCACACCGTTCCCCGAAGGCCGCTCTCCCAGAGTCTTGCAAGGAGGCGATCGTGAGGAACGGTGTCGAAGGCCGCCGTCAAATCAAGCATTACCAACATGGCTCTTCCCCCAGAGTCGAGTACTTCCCTGATGGCATCCGTGACCTCAAGAAGAGCCGACTCCGTGCTATAATTTGCACGGAACCCAGATTGTGTGGCGTGCAACAGATCATTTCCTTCGATGAAATTGGAAATCGTCCGATGTGCGAATCTCTCAGCCACTTTCGCCAGAGCAGGGAGAAAGGAAATAGGCCTATAGTTGGCATGGATAAGGGGGTCCAAGGTAGGCTTCTTGATCAATGGCAGGATCAAGGCATGCTTCCATGCCTGCGGAACCTCACCAGTTGACAGGGAAGAGTTCAAAAGGGGGTTTAGCAGAGCATTTAAAGCTGGTGCCACTTTCCCCAGATGTTTAGCCGGGCACGGATCAAGTGGAGAGCCTGATTTCAAACTTGACAAAAGCTCGAGAGAAGTATCAAGAGACCGATGGGGAAATTCTGAAAGAAAAGGGCCTTGACCCTCCATAAATAAAGGGAGGGATGAAGAACTCGAAACCAACTGTGAGCTGGAGTGGGAAAGAGAGGCTTGAATGGTTGTGATTTTACTAACGAAGAAAATTGCAAGTTGTTTTATCCATACTTCTGAATGAGTATGAGATGGAGTGCAGATGGCTGGAGAAGTAAACTCTCGAACAACTTAGAAAATTTCTTTGCAACCATTTTCAGCCTCATCAATTCGACGCTCGAAGTAAAGCTTTTTTTCAATCCAGATCGATTGATGGTAGGCTTTGGTTATCGCTCGATATTTCAATTTTTCAGTCGGATCATAGGCCCGTCTCCAAACTCTCTCGGCCCTTTTACAACCCTGCCGTTGCAACTTTAACTGGGGAGAGAACCATGGGGCCGACGCTCTACGTTCTCCTGGTTGAAGCTTTTTTTCGGGGATTAAGGTCTCAAATCTAGTAATCAGCCATTTGTGGAAGAGAATAGGATTCTCTTCCAAATTGCCCAAAAGAGGACATGGAAAGGTGGAAAGGGCCTCAGATAACATATCCACCGAAAGTAGATGGAAAGGGCGCGAAGTACGCGTGGTCTCTATTGATTCTCTCACCAGAGTAGGAGCGGTGGCAGGCACGGAAAAGGAAATAAAAAAATGATCAGACCACAGTACTGGTTGTATGGACGTTATAGCAATGGATTTTGTTGAAAAAACCTGATCCAGTGTGTGGCCTTTATTGTGTGTTGGTTCTTTCAGGAACGGAGACAATCCTAATGGGGCTGTAATGTCACTAAGTTTCATTGCATCGGGGTCAAGTATATTATCCAGGTGAACATTAAGATCCCCGAGAAGAATACAGTGCTCAGGTCTAAGACAGGGGACTGAGAGAGCTATTTGTAGTTCATCAAAGAACAGCCCCGCGGGTCCCGGGGTTCTATACAGAAGAATCCCGGTACAGGAATGGAGGGGAGAAAAATGAAGGGTGAAACCAAGGGCTTCACATCCCTGAATATTCTCTACCGGAAAAGTTGAGCAGGGAATGTTTTTATTTACAACAAGTGCTACTCCTCCTCCTCTACCCGATATTCTGTCCCTCCTGAAGATGTTGTATTCCGGAGGGATGGCGTTGGCTAAATCGGGAGCGGAGCAATCGCTCAGCCAGGTCTCTGTAAGAAATAAACAAGATATGTTGGAATTCTATAATAGATTCCAAATATCCAGAGAATGACAATTCAGAGATCTGTTATTAAGAAGAAGACATTGAAAAGGAGCCGGGATATTGTCCAGCGCGGTTCCAGTCGACATCAAAAGACGCCAACCGCAGGTTGAACAACCTTTCCTTGAAGCCCGACCGCCAGGGAAGATAGAATGACATTGCCCACGAAGGGGGCGTAGAGCAAGTAAATCTGCCGAAGTATAACAAATCATAACTCTAAAATAGCACAAAAGTCCTAAAATAATAAGAAGAAACCCTACCGTCCAGCCCCGTCCGCCTCCGGTACGCTGACGGGCGCAGACGGGCAGGACTCTGGCAAGACTCCGGCCAAGCGGAGGCCGACCCGCTGCGCGATCCCGCTGCGCTCGGAGGACTGGTTTAAGTAGTCCCTCTAGGTGGGGATCAAAGCGACCCTCCAGTACACTCAAGATGGCGCTGGAAGAGTGTCAAAGCCCTTCCCAAGATGGCGCCCGTTATGGAAGCAAGAGAAACCCTCAGCCACCCCGGAACCGGGCCCGCTCAAGCGGCGGTGTTCTGCCTATTATGGTGCAGGTAAGTGGAGAGCCCTGGGAATGCTGCCTGTTAAAATTAGGGTAAAGTAAAATAAAACGAACAAAAATACCAAACAGGGTATTTAAAAGTAAAACGCGCTCACCACGCTGCGCAAGAGCTGCTACAAGCTGCCAGTACCTGGCCAATATGTCTATCAATGTGCACAACCTCCGAGGACCGCCTTAAGTAGTCCCTCCAGGTGGGGATCAAAGCGACCCTCCAGTACACTCAAGATGGCGCTGGAAGAGCGTCAGAACCCTTCCCAAGCCCTTTGATTCCAGCTCACCTTCTACAAAGAACTTGGTAAGCATATGTAATTTACTGTGTATTTCAACTGTTTCATTCTTGCCGTGGCTTTATTCTTCTTGGCTCATGTGTTTGGACTGTACCATAATACTGTCTATCCCTAGGGATCCTTTTATATGTCCCAAACCATTATGTTGGTGGTTTTCCAAATGCCAATCGCACTTATATATCTAGGTCTACCTCAAAGTAATAATCCCTTCCATGAAGCTTGCTCCTTTCGCTCACCTTTTATAAATGTATATTATATTGCACTTGGAACCATCTTTTTCAGTCCTCTTAAGTCACAAACTTTTTGTAAATAAAATTGTAAAATTGTAAAATGTTTTTCAATATGCGTTAAAACAGTTTTTATAATAATCCAATGTAGTCAGTGGTAGCTGTTGTATTTTAACACCTGTCATTGGTCTATTGTAGATAGTAGACCTCACCCTTGCCTGGTGTGCTCTTGAGGAGCCTCAGATACAGCCCCTCATGCCAGCTCTGCCCCCCCCCCCTCAGTCAAATACCAGCAATGTGTTCATTGTTTAAACTTCTGCAAAGGAACAGGTATGATATTCAGGAGTGAACTGAAATGAGGACTTTCATTCAATGTGTGCAATGTAGACACAGGTGCTGCAATGAGGCTGAGCAGCGTTTCTAATGTTCCTGGTCCTGGGGGTGATTCTTTATATTTGACAGGGCCGTGAATCCCAAAACCATAGCAGCCAAGGTTTCAGATTGCTGTGTGTGACATTTTCATAATTTCAGTGAAAGTATTAGGGACCATTTCTCCCTTTTCCGTCTTCATACTGCTTTTCAAACAAGGTTTTTGATTTGTCATTTATAAAAACAGAAGAGTTCAGGTCTTACAAGCAAAATTCTGCTTAGGCCGCATGTGGAGAGCAGGGCACGTGCACACTCCAGTACGGATCACAGCGCTAGGTCAGGTGTAACATGAAAACGAAGTACAGAACTCCCATGATCACTTTTAGGTGACCTCGAGACGCCACAATGTACTAAAGAAACAGCCCACGGAAAATAAAATGCAATCGTTTAGACAAAAACGCAATCATGTAGCTAAGAACCGGAGTACGTGCAAAACAAGAGAGGTTCGGTATTAAATACACTTGTATCACTGCTAAACAATTCCCAAGCAGGCCTCTGCAACAGGTTATGAAATAATTGCATAACATTATGATGTGAATGCAGAGCCCGCACACTGCCCAGGTGAACAGAAGGGCCCTGCACACATTTGTTTTCAGAAGTTGCTGTCACGGAGAGCTACAACAATGATACTGAGCACGTGAGCTGTGCTGAATTAAGTTCACTAGAAGAAACCAAGGGAACCCGTTTACTAAATAGATTAATTCAGTCTAAAAACAAAGCTACATTGGCACAACTTAGCTGAATAGCTGAGACAATTGAGACAAATGAGGCCTCTGTCTTTACAACAATGGAATAAGACACCTACAATGTATTTGCATGTCTTGTAAAAAAAAACTAGCATTTGCAATGGAATAGGTCTCGCAGCATTAAAGTTTGAGTTATTGGCATTGTATATGACAATGTGTTGCATTAAATTTTTAGCAAAGTCTGTATTGGTGTATAAAGATGATTTGCAAGATGATAGCTGTTGCAAAATATTAAGCAATGGTGGCAATAATATTATATTATAATAATATTGTAAGTTACTGCAAGTTACTGTATAAATTATAAGCATTTTGGTAGTGCATAGTGATGTTGTGGTGCCCCTGAGTGATGCTGTGGTGGTGCCAAGTGATGCTGTGGTGATGCAATAGATAGTGAGGGCGATAGATCGGGTCGGTCAGGTCGGGTTTGCAGACTGCGCTCCACCCCTTCTAAACCCTGGTTCACCCCCACCCTTCGTGATCTTAAGTCAGGCTGTAAAAGACTTGAACGGACATGGAGACAAGCCTACCTCCCCGAGGCTAAAAAGAACCGAAGGATGGAGCAGAAGAAATATTATGCGGCGATTAGATCCGCTAAAAGCCAATATTTCGGAGGGCGTATAACTAATGCCAATAACAATAGCAAAGAAATCTTCGCTATAGTGAAAAGCTTCACCTCACCCTGCGGCGCTCAACCCATACTTGCATCCTCGGAGAAATGGTGCGAAGAACTCTCTGTTTTCTTCGTTGACAAAATCACCAAAATCCAAGACGATCTACTCACTGTATGCAACAGTTTTCCTCCCACACTGGTCATTCCGTCCCCTGTGTTACCTACCCCCACGGAACGGTTTCACCAGTTCACCCCAGCAGAAACCTCGGACATTGTTCGCATCCTCAACTCCCTACAATCAGGATCCCCTTCTGACCCTTGTCCTGCCAGAGTGCTTGCGCGTCTCACAGACACAATCAGCAATGAGGTAACACATATCATCAACCGCTCCTTCCTCACTGCCACGGTTCCGGCCTGCTGGAAGCAAGCTAAACTGCTCCCACTTCTAAAGAAAAACGGTTTAGATCCTTGTGAGGAAGAACTCACCGTTGTAGCTCCATGGGCAGTTACGCCTCATAATTCGTCAACGGACTACTTGGACACAGAGAATTCCACTCCCAAATCTGAAACTCCATGCCGTCTTTCCGTGTTCCTACAGAGAGCCAACGATAGTCAGGACCCGGAAGGGGTTGGACATGACCCAGGAGGTACACCTAATGAACCAATGAAAAGGCGAGTTTACAGGGACGAAGGTGCGGTGGGTTGGAAGAGGAAATCAGCGGAGGAGACGCCAGCCGAAGAGACGCCAGCGGAGGAGACGCCAGCGGAGAAGACGGAACCTTTGCAACGGAACCAGACCAGCGGAACAAGACTCCGGAACGACGACGGCGCCGAAGAGGAATCGGACGAACCGTGGTGCGAGGACTGGTGGAGTCCCCCGGAGGATGCTGGAGAGCGGCCGTGACTCTGGAGAGTTACGGCAGGGCCGGTGAGTGGGGTGTTACAAGGGACTGAGGGTAGAATGCGAAACAGTGATGTTAGATAAATTGGTACTCTGACTTAACGACCGCCTAACTCAGTTGTCCTGACATAACGTGGTTTTTTGGTAAACGGAGAAGTTTGGTGTAACTCGTGAACCGGGTGGTTATTTTGAGAAAGTGTTAAACCGCTTTGTACAGTTCATTAATTGTTGTAGGTTACGCATCCCAATAGGATGTGATGACCGAGGGTCCATATTTGTTTTACTTGATGGTGTCAGTATGACCATTGCAACTCCATTCATTTCAACTTTAGCTAGCTTAACACATGTTGCGTTCTCCGTTAGATTGATCCCTTTTTCTTAAATCGACACAGAAAGTATTAGAAGCAAGACACGTGGTGTGGTGACGGTATCCTCCTATTCTTGTTATATAGAATCAGTAGTCTGACGGCCCCTTTCTTTTTCCGCTTCTTTTATGAGCCTCCGGGGAAACCCTGAAGACTCTGAAGACGAGGAGCCGGGAAACATCTCTAACACAGCCCCTCTACCAGCGGAAGAAACGGACGAGGACATTCACGTTGATTCACGAACCTTTACTCATCCATCTGTTATTAATAAACAACCCATTCGAAACTATATTTTGCCTCCACGCCTGTTTATCCGACCTGCGCTCCCACAATCCTGCTATCCCCGCTAACTTCCGGCCCATATCACTGCTGCCGGCTCTAGCTAAAATATGTGAAAAGGTCGCTTTCACTCAGCTCGACAAATTTGTCGAAAATTCCCAGGCTCTACATCCAGCGCAGTCAGGCTTTAGAGCAGCCTACAGTACGGAGACGGCGTTGGTGGAAATATCTGAGGCCTTCCGGGAGTGTCTGGACGAAGGTGGTAGAGCGGCTCTGATTTTATTAGACCTCTCTGCCACCTTCGATACTGTCCCTCACTCCCTCCTGCTTACTAGATTAGCGGCCATAGGCACCACAGGCTCCGCCCTTGATTGGCTAACGTCTTTTTTGGACAACAGATCCCAACAAGTCTGGATGCCGCCTTTTACCTCCTCCCCCAAGAAACTTGCAACGGGTGTACCTCAGGGCTCTACCCTCAGCCCCCTGCTTTTTAATATATATCTAACCCCGCTTATTTACCTCGCTGAACAACTGGGAGCAAAAATAATGGCCTACGCTGACGACACTCAACTCCTGTTCACGTGGCCCAAAAACAACCTGGATACATCTGGAGCCCAAGCCTGCTTATCATCTGTCTTTCGCTGGCTTGCCCTTGCACAACTAAAATGCAACGAAAGCAAATCTGAAATTCTGCTGTATGGCTCCTTCCCTGACAACTTTGGCAACTCTCTTTGGCCGGCCGATCTACCATGCCCCAAATCCATCGGAGGCCCTGCCAAAAATCTGGGAGTCTGGTTCAACAATGACCTCAGATTCAAGGACCATTTAAAAAAACTTACTGGGATCTGCTTTTCCACACTTAAAACTTTACGCAGGTTTTTCCCACTCCTCCCGAGAGAGGCCAAGGAGACCGTCATCCGCGCCCTCATATTATCCAGATTGGATTACGCAAATGGCCTCTTCTGTGGCCTTCCTGCCTATTTGATCCACCGCCTCCAAGTCATACAAAATGCCGCTGTACGGCTTTTGTTTAATATACCTAAAAGTTCAAATGTACGTCAACCTCTCCGTACCCTACACTGGCTCCCAGTTGCCCATAGGATTCTATTTAAAATCCTTGTCCTCGCCTACAGAGCTGTCAATCAAACTGGCCCAACATACCTGAGGAAAAGATTCTCCCTATATGTTCCAAACCGCCCCCTCAGATCAGCTAATCTGCACCAAATGACTGTCCCAAAATTCAAATATAGCAGGCTCGGTGGCCAATCCATCTCTGTCAGAGCAGCGAGAGCATGGAACACCCTTCCGCTCCAGATAAGAACAGCCTCATCCATCACTCTGTTCAAAAAGGGACTGAAGACCCACCTTTTTAACATCACTGTATAGGGTCTCCCCTGCTCTGCTTTGCCTCTCACCCCTTTCGCGCCAGGATACTATTTTTTAGTAACAGAGCGCGCTACAAAAGCTTCTATAATAATAATATCATAATATTAGATAGATAGAGGGAAGGAGAAAGATAGATAGAGGGAGGGCGAAAGATAGAGGGAGGGCGAAAGATAGATCGAGGGAGGGCGAGCGAGAGATAGAGGGAGGGCGAGCGAGAGATAGAGGGAGGGCGAGAGAAAGATAGAGGGGGGCGAGAGATAGAGGGAGGGCAAGAGATAGAGGGCGGGCAAGAGAGATAGAGGGAGGGCAAGAGAGATAGAGGGAGGGCAAGGGATGGAGTGTGGGCGCGTGATGGAGTGGGGGATGGATGGATGGATGGATATATAGAGTGGAGGGGATGGATGGATGGAGTGGGGGATGGATGAATGGGGGGATGGATGGAGTGGGGGGTGGAGTAGTGGGATGGATGGATGGATGGAGTGGGGGATGGATGGATGAATGGAGTGGGCGGATGCATGGATGGAGTGGGGGGATGGGGGGATGGATGGATGGATGGATGGATGAATGGATGATGGATGGAGTGGATGGATGGATGGAGTGGGGGGATGGATGGAGTGGAGGATGGATGTATGGATGGATGGATGGATGGATGGAGTGGGGGCATGGATGGATGGAGTGGGGGGATGGATGGATGGCTGGAGTGGGGGATGGAGGGATGGAGGGATGGATGGATGGATGGATGGATGGATGGATGGATGGATGGATGGATGGATAGAGTGGGGGATGGATGGGTGGATGGATGGATGGAGTGGGGGGATGGATTGGGGGATGGATGGATGGATGGATGGATGGATGGATGGATGGATGGATGGAGTGGGGGGGATGGATGGATGGGTGGATGGATGGAGTGGGAGGACGGATTGGGGATGGATGGATGGATGGAGTGGGGGATGGATGGATGAATGGATGGATGGAGTGGGGGATGGATGGATGGATGGAGTGGGGGGATGGATAGATGGATGGATGGATACACGGATGGATGGATGGAGTGGGATGGATGGATGGATGGATGGATGGATGGATGGATGGATGGATGGAGTGGGGGGATGGATTGGGGTATGGATGGATGGATGGAGTGGGGGGATGGATGGAGTGGGGTATGGATGGATGGAGTGGGGCGATGGATGGATGGAGTGGGGGATGGATTGGGGGATGGATGGATGGATGGAGTGGGGGATGGATGGATGGATGGATGGAGTGGGGGGATGGATGGATGGATGGATGGAGTGGTGCGATGGATGGATGGAGTGGGGGGATGGATTGGGGGATGGATGGATGGATGGATTGGGGGATGGATGGATGGATGGATTGGGGGATGGATGGATGGATGGATTGGGGGATGGATGGATGGATGGATGGATGGATGGATGGATGGATAGAGTGGGGGGGTGTTGGATGGAAACACTACAGAAAACATGAGCTCTTGTGAATTAGAAGGCCAATATTACTATGGGCAGTCAGAGATGCAGGGCGAGGCAGGGCTTTAAGTGGGAATAAAAACAAGCAATGGGACTGTGACAGTGAGAAAGGAACACATAATAGTCCTAGGAAGGTCACACGTGCAAACATTTCTATTTTTAAAATTTGTATTACATCAAAGCATTTATTTTACTGTCATCTTCATGGACATACGTATGTTTGTATTTCTTAAATGTGTGATGTTACTACTTTATTGCCCATGACACGTGTTCTCTTATAAGAGCCGCCCTTTTACCCAGGTCTAAAAACGGGTGCTCTGAGAACCTGTTCAACAAACCACAGCAAAGCTCTTCTTGAAGAATTGTATGAGAGGCCCCTTTCTGCCATTCTCTGTAAACACTGGACAGCAGAATGAAAACCATTAAACATGTAAGCATCACGGATCGAAAAGATGTTTAGTGTCAGAGACGCAGAGTCCTCAGGTGGCTGTGCCAGACTGTCCCATTGTTCGGGTGCTCGAGGCGAGTTTGGGGATAGGGAGCAAGATTCTGCCCTGCCAGAGAAGACGGTGCATGACTCCGACCGAGGTTGTCCCGGCTTCGGACTGAGATCGACGGGTGTACTGAGGCCCCCCTGTTATAGCGCCACCACCGCAAGCCGCACTCCCTTGCAGCAACCCCTTTAATAAAGCATCAATGCATTCCTCGCAGTAACGGAATTACTCGTGTAAATGGAGAGGTGTTTATTTAATGGGCGCTGTAACCCTTGTAAGTAAAGCTTGCGATAAGAGTGACTTCCAGAATTCAAAGGGATAAATAGTTAACAATCTGATACACCCGCCTCCAGTGAGGTCTTTTCACAGTGAGATAAAATGAAAATACAAGTGATATATGGGACATGCAGTGCCCCGTATTTCTCGTATATACACTTCTGGGCAGTCAGTACTTCTTCCCTTCCCTCTGTGAATACACTTTAAGCTATGAGGCAGGTCTTCCCTGGGAAACACGGCATGCAATAAATTGGATTTGATACACTGACTCTCTCTTTCAATCAGTCTTCCTGTAACACACCGTGTTGGATCTTTCAGACAGGTTGCCCCCGTTGTGTCCTAGGCTGCACCGCACGTAACCATAGCCAGCACATCTAACAGTCCCCTAGTTCACTAGTACCTACTTCTTCATGTGGTGCTAAATTTTCATCCTTGACTTGCACTCTGTACGGGCTTCGTGTTTCTTCCATCCATCGGAAACAGGCCCTGGGTGGGAATGCTTTCCAACCTGCATCAGAATCAGGCCCAGGGTGGGAATGCTTTCCAACCCGCATCAGAATCAGGCCCTGGGTGGGAATGCTTTCCAACCCACATCAGAATCAGGCACTGGGTGTGAATGCTTTCCTAACCGCATCAGAATCAGGCCCTGGGTGGGAATGCTTTCCGACCCGCATCAGAATCAGGCCCTGGTGGGATTGCTTTCCAACCCGCATCAGAATCAGGCCCTGGGTGGGAATGCTTTCCAACCCGCATCAGAATCAGGCCCTGGGTGGGAATGCTTTACAACCCGCATCAGAATCAGGCCCTGGGTGGGAATGCTTTCCAACCCGCATCAGAATCAGGCCCTGGGTGGGAATGCTTTCCAACCCGCATCAGAATTAGGCCCTGGGTGGGAATGCTTTCCAACCCGCATCAGAATCAGGCCCTGGGTGGGAATGCTTTCCAACCCGCATCAGAATCAGGCCCTGGGTGGGAATGCTTTCCAACCCGCATCAGAATCAGGCCCTGGGTGGGAATGCTTTCCAACCCGCATCAGAATCAGGCCCTGGGTGGGAATGCTTTCCTAACCGCATCAGAATCAGCCCCTATGTGTTATTTCAGTTTTTAACACTTCTGATAAAAACTTTGTGATATCTTTATAAAATTTCTGCAAAATCTGACATGATGCAAAAATATGTACACTCTCTGCATTACAGAGTGCACAGCGAGGGCAACATGTTCCCTTCCCTCAACCCCATTTCGAGATTTTGTCAGGTGTATCATACAAAAAGAAACACGTTTTATAAAACTGTGCCTGTAACTGTGCCTGTAACCTAGCAGATATCAAAACCGACTGCAATAACTCATGAGCATAAAAAATGTCTCGGTGGACACTCCTACATTCTCCTTTCATTTTTTGGAGGTTTGTACATATCATCTGGGAGGGCTGCTTACTCTACTTTGGGTTATCCTTTCAATAATTTAAACTTTCCCAAATTTAGCCTGTCCCCCTCCTTTCCGTTCAAGAGGATTTCTAATATGAAGAAATTTTTTAAAATCCCACCAATTCAAAGTAAAATCTTCTTTCAGTTCTTCGAAAAAGAAACAGCCAATTCTTTTTACTCCCGCTCTCTTGCATTTTCCCATACAAGTGTCTCTAAATACTTCTGGGAGAGTAAAATTAATATTTACGGGTGTGTGGAATGATAATCTACCAATGCCACATGCTCTCCGTGAAGCACTCCATGCTTTAAAAACACTAAAGATGGTCTTGAGCCGGACTGTCTTGCAGTAGCTGTCATGCAACTGATGCCACAGACAGCCACTGGTTTCTTTCCTTAATATAAGTTTAAAGGGGGAGGGGATCTTATCCATCTGCCCATTGTCCATCATCATTCTTTAGCTCACTCCGTCACCCCAGTGCAGACATGTCCATATGCAAATCAGTCTTACCCTGTGCCTCATGGGAACAGTCCAGCCGAACTGCCAAGCCATGTCTTCCCTGGACCGGAAGCAAGCATCCTAGGACCGGTTTCTGGTTAATCAGCCGTCATCAGCCAGGCTAGCTTGAATTTAGTGGCAAAGTGAGCACGGGACCCATGTCTGGGCATACCCTGCCAACTTAGGGCCAACAAAGCGATACCAAAGGGGATGATGGAAGGAGTGTTGAACATTGCAAGCACTCAGCCCCAGTCAACTGATCTGGGTGTATTCCATCATCATTCTTTAGCTCACTCCACCACCCCAGTTCAGACATGGCCATATGCCCTGAAGGCATGCCAAAGGCAAGGCAGTCTGCGCCCATCCATGCATGGACGGTGCCCAGTGACTGGAACCCTGGTCTTGTCCATTCCCACTACTGCCTACTGCGACCCTCCGCACCCTCAATCCCAGCCACCCTTCCACATGCTGGTGCCTCACTGCCCCACACAACATCGAGGGAGCGCTCTCTTGCGCTTCCTGCAAGTTTTCATGCACTTACCCACACCAAACACTCACCGCATCCGCACCAGCAGCAACCAACACCCCACTCTCTCACTCACACAGTCTCGCAACTAGTCACACAACACTCCGCACTCAAATGCAAGTTCATCAACATCTGCTCACTCACCAACCAAGCCACAGAGATCTGGGACCTACTGCACAACAAAACACTGACCTTCTTTTCCTCACAGAAACCTGGCTGAACCCTGCATCAGCACCTGGCATCTCCGCAGCCACCCCCCCCAGTGCCCCAGGTGTAAGATCACAAGGCAAGACAGACTTCACAAGCTCAGAGGCGGAATCACCATCACCCACAAGAACTCCATTAGTGGCACCACCTCCAAAGACACAACATCACAGCCATAAGCGGCATTTTCATCTGCAGACCACCAGGACCGCACACAAACTTCGCTGGCTCCATAACGGACATCGCCACACCACTAGCCCTGGACACTAGCAAAATCATCCAACTCGGAGACAAGAAGTTCTATCTGGAAGGCTACGACAACTCCAACTAAAAATAAGACTTTGCAAACATGGGTCTAACCCAAAGAGTACAGGGACCAAACCAAGTCGCTGGACACCTCCTGAATCCTATTTTCACCACCTTTAACAACATCAGATTCGAGGAGCCCTCACCAGTCTCCTGGACAGACCAAGCCCTCATCAAGTTTAGCATCCTGGTCCAACACACACACCCCCACCAGACCAGCCCGCAAAAACAATAACAGCCTCACTGACAAGGACTGGAACAGTGCTCTCACTTACAATTACTACTCCAGGAAATGATCGGAGTAAGCCCTTCTTTCCTGAGCTCCCGTGATAAAACTGGATTACTCAGTTTTGTTGACGGAGTTTGTTGGCCAACGTTTCTTCAGCTGAGCTCTTTGGTGGTGAGTACGCTCACGCTGTGAGTGATCCAGCCTTCACTTGGGACAGAGTGGATGCCCCCCTAGTGAGGGCTGAGAGAGGCAGAGAGCTGATTCCTTGGCGTTTCAAGCCTCGTCATAGTTTTGGTTCTAACTCGAAGTAAGAGACTAAATGTAACCTGATTTCTTGCGCTACCACTAAAGACCATTATTAGTCGAAACAATTCCAGGGAAGGCAGCTCCATAGAGACAAACCCATTTGACTGAAGAGTAAAGAACATGATTCATGAATTTTATTGTTCAGTTCATACAACTATCTTTTGCAGCCAGATGATTTAACCTGGGGCATTGAAATATTGAAGAAGAGGGAGAGAAATGTTTAATGAAACTCTTTATGGAATGTATCCTTGTAGCAGTGTCTAGAATCGGGTGGAGCTAAGGTGTTAAAAGGTTAGTGTTGAACAAGTGGCTTCACCGATCCCCTTTATCTTACAGCCTAATTTTAAGAGAGCCGGTATACAAATAGAAACCCTCAGAAAAGCAGAATATATATATAGAGAGAGTTCTTTTAAGTTCACAAAACAGGGTAAAAAACCTAATCCTTCAAAAGCGGGGAAAGTTTTATTGGGAACTCAAAACTCAAGTTCTATCTGAATATTATGTGTGTTCTCTTTTTGAAATCTCGCTCCTCGCAGCTCCTATCTCCTAAACCCCTTTCCCTGCCTGGCCACTCCAATACTCTGCTCTAATACAGCATTCGGAGTTGGTGGTGCCTAGGGGTGGATCTCTCGAGCTTACTACAGACCCCGAGGAAGAACTGATTGAGAGAAAGACACCACTGTCCTCCCACTGCTGAAGAAACCCCCTCAAACCCTTTAACGCTCGCCAAGCACAGGCCGATTCCCCTGCTACTATTCTCGGTTTACGTCCTGGAGAAAATGGTCAACAGACACTTTGTTGAATACCTCAAGGACCACCAGCTCCTCAAAACCACTCAGTCTGCTTTGAGCCCCAGCCACAGCTTGGAAACTGTCCACATCCCCGCCATGGATGACATCCGCATGGCTCTGGACACAAGAGACATGGTGATCTCATTCTCCTGGTCCTCTCTGTAGAGTTTGAGACAGTCTCCCACCCCATCCTTATCCAACGCCTCCAGATCAGAATCCAACGAGACACACTCCGATGGATCTGCTTCTTCCTGACTGGAAGAACCAAGTCAGTCATCCTGTCACCGTACACATTGCATGCTGGTGACCTCGTCTGCTGAGTTCCACGCAGATCTTCCTGGAGCCCGACCCCATTCAATGCATACATATTCCCTTTAGCTAGAATCATCCACTCTCATAACATTAACGTCCTCTCGTGCACTGACACACAACTGTCTCTCATGGCCAAGACGCCCACTACCCAGATGAAGTTTTATTCCTGTGTGACTGGAATTGCCCACTGGATGAAGATCAACTGTCTAAAATACTGACTGACTTAAACCGTGATCTTCGGGAAAAGCACGTCAGCGTGGGACTCCACCTGGTGGTTACTAAAGATAGGATGAACATCAACCCTCACCACCCATGCCAAGAATCTCAGGATCGTCATAGACAGCAAGCCTTGACCCGCCAGATCAACGCCGTCGCTTCCACCTGCTTCAACTCCCTCCACATCCTCTGCAAGACCTTAAAGTGGATCCTCACAGAACGCAGAAAGACTGTCACCCATGCACTCATAACGAGCAGACCGGACTACGGCAACGCCCTCGATGCCGGAATCAACAAAACCCTGCTACACAAACTCCAGACCAACCAGAACACCCCAGCCAGACTCGTCCTCTGAATCATATTCTAGTATGGGCACCCTTAAATTTAGAGATGTACAAATAACAGTTTTGTAAATTGGCCCGTGTGACAGATATTCACAGATGAAAATGTTGTCACAAACGGCATTTTTGTCCTACTCATTTTCAATATTTCGTTATTTCAACAGTCAGCATCTTTGGGAAAATCTTGAGTGATCTACACATATGACCCCTTTGTGATTCTGAGTTGTATCTAATTTCAGAAATCTGCAGCTTTCCTGGATCCCCCCCGGTTTCACAGTGGATTACACCAAAAACTGGAAGAAAGTTGAGAGCACAAAAAATAGGCAAAATGGGCTAAAACTGTTGTAAAAAACTGTTTTTGTCCCTACAAGCTGGGAAGATGGTGACCTTAGCACAGCAAATGTACAATGATGTCATTTATAGGAAAAAAAACGGTTTTCTCTGGAGCACTTTTTCCCTATGTTTTCAAAAAATGTAAACATTTTGCTATATTGTGCCTATTTTCTGAGTCCCCTCCAGGGGAATCCAAAAACCCTGGGTACCTTTACAATCCCCAGGATGTTAGAAATAAGAGGGTGCCAAATTTGCCATGGGTACCTGAGCAGAAACCTGTGCAGGCCTGTCCAGACTCACAACTCCTCCTGGAGTGCTGATGGGGGGGGCAGATCATGGGTCTGAGGGGCGGGGCAGGGGCAGATCTGGGGTCTGAGGAGGGGCAGATCTGGGGTCTGAGGGGCAGCAGGGAATGATCTGTGGGGGTCTGTAGATGAAGGTAACTGCTCACCAGACAGGGCTCCTTCCTCCTCTGCTCCAGGCTGCACACACAAGGAGATGGCAGGAAGTGATGTCACCGTCGCTGCTGTCTCTGCCGCTGCTGACCCGGAAGAGGAAACCCTTCTCCCTTCCATCCCATGTGCAGCTCAGGGGATTTCATCAGCAGGCGAGGAGCACCCTCTGGTGGCCGCTGACGGAACCGCCGCCTCCAGGCTCCAGCAGGGAAACAAGCATTGGCGCCTGTAAAGACACAGACATGGGTGTTATGGGAAACAAGCATTGGCGCCAGCAAAGACACAGACATGGGTGTTATGGGAAACAAGCATTGGCACCTGCAAAGACACAGACATGGGTGTTATAGAAAACAAGCATTGGCTCCTGTAAAGACACAGGCATGGGTGTTTGAGTCCATGACAGGGTCTCATATGGGAAACAATCATTGGCTCCTGTAAAGGCACAGACATGGGTGTTATGGGAAACAAGCATTGGCATCTGTAAAGACACACATGGGTGTTATCGGAAACAAGCATAGGCGCCTGTAAAGACACAGACATGGGTGTTATGGGAAGCAAACATTGGCACCTGCAAAGAAAAGACACTCACAGTCCAAGGAAAGGCCTCACCCTTGAGTGAGACCAAAGGACCAAGGCAGCAGACCAGGTCAAGCACTACGGATCATATAGTTCTCAATTTTGGATGGTGCAAACTTCTTCCAACACCCGCTGCTGTAGGATGTATGGATTAGTAAGATACAAAAAAGCAAAGTGGAAGGTGCACTCAAATAAAGTCAATAGAAATGGTGATTTAAAGTATCTTCTTCTTTATTCAAAAAATGTTCATGGAACATAGGCGTAGCCAACGCGTTTCGTTCCTCTTGCCTTTTAGGAACTTTGTCAGGGCTGTAAGAGTTACAAACATATATATACATAAATATACATTTAACATGAGACATATGGACATAAGTGATCACAATAGACTAAATATGACTAACGGTCCAGTTTGGGCTCCCTCTAAATATCTTTAGTTATCCGTTTACACACTGCCATAATCTACCTTATTAAACTCAATGCACTTTCCATAATGGCACTGGTTTTGAACTAGAAGCCAGACCCTGTTCCATCACGTGATAGGTGCTTGATGGGCGGGCCCTACACGGAGCTAGGAGGTGGATCGGATGTTTATTTCCGCTTTTAAAGACCATGGCGTCCAGTCTTCCGCTGCAGGACGCCGGTATTGCCAGAACCACGAGAACGGGTACCCTATCACAGGTAGGAATATCACATGCTTGGACGGGGGGACTATGGTTCTTTGGACGGCCCTTCATTTGGCCCGTTACCCACCTTCGGACTATTTAGCAAGTCCCGATCACTCTTGTGTCTTTTCTTTCGCTATAGGTGCTCCGTGGTTATTGCCACAAACACTCGGGTCTCTACCGGACCGGTGGTGGTTTAAGTAATTTGCTCGACTCCTTTATCTCGGAGGTCGGTTTCATAGGATCCGAAGTTATATGCTCCACAAGACTTTTATTAGGTACTAGCTGTGTATATATCGTATTCTCACATACTAATTATTGTTGTTTGTTGTCTTAAGTGTAACGAACAGGGATTCGGTTTGCTTTTTTAAGAACAAAGTATATTATGTTGAATTAGGCTTCCGTTTTTGCTGTTTGTTTAAATTATGCATATATCTTAACGTTTATGGCCAATGTTACACGGCTTGCCTCATCCTTTACGAACAACAATTTGTCTTTTGAAAATGAGATATATGATGTTTGAAAAGGCTTTCGTATTTCCTAGGTGCTTAAAATGTACGTTTGAAAAGGCTTTAGTACTTCCTAGGGGTCCAAAATATACATATGTCATAACGCTACTTGACCAATGACACACGGCTTGCCTTAATTTGACATAAATGCATCTTTGCCTGATCGTTATTTAACTTTAAACTTGTTTTTGCTCAGACCTTAAATGGCACTGTTCCGATCACTCATTTCATTTCATTTTATTTTTTAACATTATAGAAATTCTGTTGAAGAGGATACAATCCCAACACACCCAATATTGCTTCTGTCGTGGGGCTAGCTTTAGGTAAGGATGGGACCCTCGGATCACTCCGTATTTGCCTAGGAACCACAAGTAGGTCCTAACACATTTACAACTAGTATACTCTCTGGAGACCAATGAAATAAATAGAACAGGATTGTAACTTAATGTAGGGACTCTTCATTGCTAACTCGAATTACAATGTGCGAGGGGCTACCTAATATCGTAGAAATCTTATTTTTCATGTGCCCGGTTGTGCCTATTATCACGCACACCATGGCCTTCTTTTCCATTCACTTTGGACCTTCTGTTCTTTTTACTTACTTAACAGTTTCCAAACTTCTCCTGAACCTTGGATTACCGACTGGACCTACTCGAGGCCACCCTCTGTGGGGCCAGTTTTCCAAATTTAAAGGTACAGTTATATATACATCATATAATTGAAACTAAGAAAAGAGTTAGAATTTATGTAGTTTTCTCACTTTTCCATTATAATGTGCTGGCTTATGCATACAAAATCCACCTGTTATCTTATTATAAAAAAAAAATGTATGCAATAAACTCTCCAATATATACCCTACAGGATATTGACTTTCTCCAATGCCCATAACAATTAGCGCATTGGCTTTATCGCGTGACGTGATCTCCTCCATTATTACATCACTTTATCTTTTATATACCTTTCGCCCTACATCAGGTTATCCTGTTCTGATTCACCGAACTACCGCCACTTCTGATCTAAACTTACTTGACTCCTTTGTTATGTTATGTTATGTTAGTTTATTTCTTCTATAGCGCACGGCTACTACAGGGAGCATCCCGGCGCTTTGACGAAGAATATCGGCAAGTAAGACAACAACATAACAACTAAAATGCAGGCAGATACGAGGGGAAATAAATTATTTAGTAAAAAGACACGTTTTCAGATCTTTTCTAAAAGCAAGGAGACTGGGAGCCAGTCTGAGGAAGAGTGGTAGTTCATTCCAAGCCTTTGGGGCTAGATAGCGGAATGATCAACCTCCCAACCTTGCCCGCCTGATAGCCGGGACTGTCATCTTGGATAAATAGGATGATCTCAAAGACCTGCTAGGTACATATCGGGAGAGACGTTTCCTAATGTACTTAGGGCCGGTGCCTTGTTGAGCTTTGAAGGCAAAAGTCAGGCTTTTGAAAAGAATTCTCTTTGCAATCGGTAACCAGTGTAAGGTGTTCAGTAAGACAGTGGCACCTGCTCTTCTCGGGAGCCCGTAGATAGCACGGGCTGCCGAGTTCTGGACTACTTGCAGACGGGTCAAAAGATATTTTGGTAGACCCAGAAAGAGAACGTTTGCATAGTCCAGTCGAGATCCAATCAAGGCCTGGACAGTTATTTTCCTATGCTGAAAAGACACTAAAGGAAGAAACTTCCTCAGCATCCGTAAAATGCCGAAGCATTTACCTGAAAGGCTCAAAATATGTGGCCCAAAGGACAGATCACTGTCCACAATCACTCCCAAGTTTTTGGCCTTGAGAGACACATTGTCAGGGGGAAACATATCTTGTGGCCACCAAGCTTTCCAGTCTGGTTCACAGGAGCATCCAAAAAAGAGCAGTTCAGACTTATCAGAATTGCACTTTAAGCCATTACATCTGAACCACTCAAAAACCGCACCAAGGCAATCCTTGATCTGTATGCCGTCGAATGACCCGCCCCTATCACAAGTGAATAGGTGCTGGGTGTCATCGGCGTAGGATACGATCTGGGCACCAAAGGACTCCGCGACTACCGCCAGAGGGGCCATAAAGATGTTAAACAGCATGGGGCTGAGAATGGAACCTTGCGGAACCCCCACCTCTAGCGGAGCCATATCAGCGGAGAAAGGGGGCGCCCAGATCGTTTGCCGGCGGTCGGCCAGAAATGATTTTAGCCAATTCCACACCGTTCCCCGAAGGCCGCTCTCCCAGAGTCTTGCAAGGAGGCGATCGTGAGGAACGGTGTCGAAGGCCGCCGTCAAATCAAGCATTACCAACATGGCTCTTCCCCCAGAGTCGAGTACTTCCCTGATGGCATCCGTGACCTCAAGAAGAGCCGACTCCGTGCTATAATTTGCACGGAACCCAGATTGTGTGGCGTGCAACAGATCATTTCCTTCGATGAAATTGGAAATCGTCCGATGTGCGAATCTCTCAGCCACTTTCGCCAGAGCAGGGAGAAAGGAAATAGGCCTATAGTTGGCATGGATAAGGGGGTCCAAGGTAGGCTTCTTGATCAATGGCAGGATCAAGGCATGCTTCCATGCCTGCGGAACCTCACCAGTTGACAGGGAAGAGTTCAAAAGGGGGTTTAGCAGAGCATTTAAAGCTGGTGCCACTTTCCCCAGATGTTTAGCCGGGCACGGATCAAGTGGAGAGCCTGATTTCAAACTTGACAAAAGCTCGAGAGAAGTATCAAGAGACCGATGGGGAAATTCTGAAAGAAAAGGGCCTTGACCCTCCATAAATAAAGGGAGGGATGAAGAACTCGAAACCAACTGTGAGCTGGAGTGGGAAAGAGAGGCTTGAATGGTTGTGATTTTACTAACGAAGAAAATTGCAAGTTGTTTTATCCATACTTCTGAATGAGTATGAGATGGAGTGCAGATGGCTGGAGAAGTAAACTCTCGAACAACTTAGAAAATTTCTTTGCAACCATTTTCAGCCTCATCAATTCGACGCTCGAAGTAAAGCTTTTTTTCAATCCAGATCGATTGATGGTAGGCTTTGGTTATCGCTCGATATTTCAATTTTTCAGTCGGATCATAGGCCCGTCTCCAAACTCTCTCGGCCCTTTTACAACCCTGCCGTTGCAACTTTAACTGGGGAGAGAACCATGGGGCCGACGCTCTACGTTCTCCTGGTTGAAGCTTTTTTTCGGGGATTAAGGTCTCAAATCTAGTAATCAGCCATTTGTGGAAGAGAATAGGATTCTCTTCCAAATTGCCCAAAAGAGGACATGGAAAGGTGGAAAGGGCCTCAGATAACATATCCACCGAAAGTAGATGGAAAGGGCGCGAAGTACGCGTGGTCTCTATTGATTCTCTCACCAGAGTAGGAGCGGTGGCAGGCACGGAAAAGGAAATCAAAAAATGATCAGACCACAGTACTGGTTGTATGGACGTTATAGCAATGGATTTTGTTGAAAAAACCTGATCCAGTGTGTGGCCTTTATTGTGTGTTGGTTCTTTCAGGAACGGAGACAATCCTAATGGGGCTGTAATGTCACTAAGTTTCATTGCATCGGGGTCAAGTATATTATCCAGGTGAACATTAAGATCCCCGAGAAGAATACAGTGCTCAGGTCTAAGACAGGGGACTGAGAGAGCTATTTGTAGTTCATCAAAGAACAGCCCTGCGGGTCCCGGGGTTCTATACAGAAGAATCCCGGTACAGGACTGGAGGGGAGAAAAATGAAGGGTGAAACCAAGGGCTTCACATCCCTGAATATTCTCTACCGGAAAAGTTGAGCAGGGAATGTTTTTATTTACAACAAGTGCTACT